>NW_022639591.1:269053-272408 GCF_010583005.1 Odontomachus brunneus
TCCAAAAACCTATAATAAAGTATTTTTTTATTAGGCATATTTATAGAGTTATGAGGCTTGAAAGGATTTTGGTCTTTAACTGTTTCTGTTTCGTAAAAACATATCACTGTCTTCTGAAATAAAGAATTTAGAAATAAAATTGCGATCATGATATGCAGCATTGAATGTGTAGATCAGTTACTTCTTCGTATGATCTAATATGGTATCAAAATTTTTGATAAAGAAACAGCATTATCTTTTCTTTATCGGTTAATATTTTTAAAAAGAAATTTGAAATTGTAGTTGGAAAAAGAAAGGGAAAAGACAAAGAGTAAGATGCGAGAGAGCACAACTTGTTTTTAAAATATAAAGATCGAGAAGCGTTATCGTGAAGCGCGGGTATACGCGAGTTTTGACTGAGTACTTGTGATATTACGTTGTGAATGAATAACCACGTTCGATGAGAGCGAATGAACAACTAAGCCCGTCATATCGTCTATCTCGAGACACGAAAAACAAAGTTATTCTTGTTTTTCTCCTATGTTTATATTTTGTAGGCTCCCAGCCTAGTTGTTCATTCGCTCGCATCGAACGCGGTTATTCATTCACGACGTAATATTACACGTATTTATATATATATATATATATATAATAATTTTTATCGGTTTATTTTCTCGTACCATCACTTCCTTTCACTCTCCATTCGTAAATTGGTACGGTTAAATGGTAATAAAAAGGAGTAATCTACACGCGAGGTTCCCTTCGGAATCACCTTGAGAGGCAATCCTATTAGGTGATTACGATACAGCATGAGAATTAGCGCGAGCGTGTCCTTCCTCGATCTATACTGCATCCCGCTAAAATCCGTCCCCCGTGGATTTTGGTCGGAAAGTTGAGATCAAGTCATGATTTATCCTGATAGAATTTGCTGTCTCCCTTTTCCTCTCCCTTTCTTTATAGTTTCCTTCATTTCTGAGAAGACCGCTCGACTTCTTGGAAATCTGTTGCGGACCGTTTCACAGACGGGAAAACGATCGTGAAACGGTCGTTTATTAGTTTCTGCGTACATTCTGGATACGTGTTCCACGACCATTTTATTGACTGAATAATAAATTACAGTTGTAAAAAACGAGATAGAAGGAAGGACAAGGAAACGGAAGGAGGCTAATAAACCACTATCAGCAATAAATCACCGCGTTGATTAGAGAGAACTAGCGACGGCCTCGTAATAGTCGCAGAGTCAAGCACATTCTCTTCCGGATTTCACTCCATTCTATACTTTCTTTCTCTCTTACTACTTATACCGAAATTATTGCTTGAATAATATCGTAGATAAAGTATCTGCGGCAAATAAAGCCTAGCGGGTAATAAGACCTAGGAAACAAAAAATATATTTAAAATTGTCTAACGCAATTTATTCGCTCATACATACATTATACATCCTCTAAAAAGTTCATGCCTGTGCGCGGAACACAATGGGACGTGTTCACTATTTTCTTTTCAATATTTAGCATCTAGAAAACGACCAATTATAATAAAAAATATGTAAGAGGCAAAATCTCGAGCTTTACAAGAGGTTTACAAGATATTAATCATAGCTTGACCTTGGGTTTCCTAAGAACGTATTGTCTTGAAAAAGGAGCACGCATCTCTCGGATAATAAAATTTTGTTATAAAAAATCGTAAGTATTTCCTAAAATATATGTAAAAATGAGTAGATTTTTCATAGAATAAATTATTTACTTCCTATAGTACATAAAGCTAATTATACTTTGCTTGTTCTTTGTGATAAAAGTATTTTTAACATGTTCTTTATTTATAATTATTCCGTTAATAATAAAGCCTATGCACAAGAAAGGAAGGGTTTATTGTCCTCCACTTTTTTTTAATAATTTTAACTTGTTTATTTGTAAAAATCCCATTCTTTTTGTCTCCATTTAGTTCTTAAAAGGTTCTCAATTTTCTCATTTCTAGTTTGTTAAGATACCTCAGCTACAAATACCTACCAAAAAAAAGAGTATAGTAGTCAGAAAAAATCTGTTTATTGCAATATGTGCTGTTGAACGAAATATTTTATCGACGTATGCAGCTGCAAGAAGATACAAGGCTTCTCGAAAGACAATGAGAAATCGTTTCAAAAGTGGTAACCCAAAATATTTCTATTCTAAGCAAAGAACAAGAGGCTGATTTAGGACAAAGAATTGTTAGATTTGTAGAGATAGGACTGCTGATAACACCACTAATTATGCGTTGACAAGTTTATAAATTTTATGAGTAAAATAATATCAAGCACAATTTTAACAAGACAACCAAATTTGCTAGAAAAGATAGGCACAAGATGTTATTGAAAAGGAATTCTTCTATTGCTAAAAGGAAATTTCAATTTATGAATCCAGCTAGAACTCAAAAATTTAGTAAATTTATTGTCAAAGATCATCTTGCAAGATTAGACAAAGATCATGAAGAGCTTGATTCGAAAAATCATCCATAACGCATAGATATGAACGAGAAAGGCCGTTTAACCGTTCATCACTAACAATCAGTTCTGGTGCCAAAAGGTGTAAAACGTGTCCATTTAAGTGTCAATTTTAGACATCAGAACATACTAAAAGCATTACTATTGCAGGATATGTTATAATGTCGTTAGCACCACTATATTACCCATAATTATTTTCAAGGGAAAAAGGCTGAAGCCAGAGTTGTATGATAGTTTGTCACCTGGGATATTAGTACAAAAGTTAAACAAAAGATCAAACGTACAAAAGTTAAACACGATCAATTTTCGTAAAACATTGTAATGTAAATAAAATTACATACTATAATGGTCTTAATTTTCAAATATATAAAGTGTAGTAAAAAGAAATCCATTATTTTTCCAATAGATGGCTTTAGTAATGTGTATCTCGCGTTGTATAAGTGCGATCGGTTTACGCTAGATGGCGTTAGAAAGATAAGATTTTGTACTAAAAAAACTTCTCAGACAGTTTTGTGATTGTTTGACTCAGTATTGTTTGAGCGCGCGTCAAAGATGGACACCAGCAAAGAGAAAATACGCCATATTTTACAGTTTTTCTTCGATAAAAACGAAAACGCAAGCCAGGCGGCTGAAAATGTGAATAGTGTTTATAGTCCTGATACTGTAACAGCCAATCAGCCAATACTGTAACGCGCAATTTTGGTTTCGTCGATTCCGTTTTGGTAATTTTGATGTCAAAGATGCACCACGCACTGGAAGGCCAATTGTCGAAAATGTCGATAAAATAATGGAAATCGTCGAATCCGACCGTCATGTAAGCACTGCTTTGATTGCCCAGAAGCTACATTGCACAAAAAACCGTTTGGAACCACTTGAATAAGGCTAGATACAAAAAGAAGC
>NW_022639591.1:272612-275178 GCF_010583005.1 Odontomachus brunneus
GCGGTGAGCCGGCGCAAACGGTGGCCAAGCCAGGATTGACGATCAGGAAGGCTTTGCTGTGTGTTTGGTGGGATTGGCAGGGAATCATCGACTATGAGCTGCTCATCTACGGCCAAACTCTTAATTCGGACCTGTATTGTCAACAATTGGACCGTCTGAAGGAATCAATCGCCCAGAAGCGGCCAGCTTTGGCCAATAAGAGAGGAATTGTGTTCCATCAGGACAACGCCAGGCCATATACATCGATAGTGACTTGCCAGAAGCTCCGGGAACTTGGTTGGGAGGTTCTTATGCATCCACCTTATAGTCCGGATCTGGCACCAAGTGATTACCAACTGTTCCTATTTATGGCGAATGATTTTGCTGGTGAAAAATTCGCCTCAAAAGAAGCTTGTGAAAATCGACTGTCCCAGTTTTTTGCCAATAGGGACAAGGGTTTCTATGAAAGAGGCATAATGGAATTACCTTCAAAATGGCAACAAGTTATCGAACAAAACGGTGCATATTTGACCTAAATCGGATCATTCTAACTATGCTAAATAGAGTCTTCAATTTCATGCAAAAATAATGGATTTCTTTTTACTACACCTTATACGTTAATAATAAGCTTATAATGAAAGTCGATTAGTGTAGCCCTTTTATTATACTACCTTATTATACTATCCTTTTATTATACTACCATAGTAAAATAAAGCCTATTTGTATTGTTTCTTAAAATGATTATTTTTTATGTTCTTCTCGATAGAAGTTACAATATTTGTTTATTTTCATATTTGTGGGACTCAAAAGAAATTCATTCAATATTTTTCATTTTATTTGAAATTTAAATTAGAATAGACTTTATTACTGAAGATATCCTATATATCGTATCGCAATTTATACTTTACGATATACTCTTTTAAATCCTTCTTAAGTTCCTTCCTTTCCTGATCGCCAATCGCTGAACTTAAATAATACTACTAATTATCTGAGGCTGAAAATCATTTGGCAACAGACATTGAAACAAATATGGTGTGTGCTAATTTGCAGTATATAGAGTGCATCGACTCTCACAATAATAGCATCGGCATGACAGGCTAGCCGGACTAGTTTCCTAGTAACGCGTTTTCGTTGTTAGGAGGCTGGCCCGGCTAGCCTGTTAAGCTGAGTTCCCACTTAGCGCGTTACGCGTGCGTCATCCGAGTTAAGCCAATCAAATCGTCCCATTTTACTTGGCGTAAAGTTACGCAATAAAATAGGACGATTTGATTGGCTTAACTCGGATGACGCACGCGTAACGCGCTAAGTGGGAACTCAGCTTAACAGGCTAGCCGGGCCAGCCTCCTAACAACGAAAACGCGTTACTAGGAAACTAGTCCGGCTAGCCTGTCATGCCGATGCTATTATTGTGAGAGTCGATGCACTCTATATACTGCAAATTAGCACACACCATATTTGTTTCAATGTCTGTTGCCAAATGATTTTCAGCCTCAGATAATTAGTAGTATTATTTAAGTTCAGCGATTGGCGATCAGGAAAGGAAGGAACTTAAGAAGGATTTAAAAGAGTATATCGTAAAGTATAAATTGCGATACGATATATAGGATATCTTCAGTAATAAAGTCTATTCTAATTTAAATTTCAAATAAAATGAAAAATATTGAATGAATTTCTTTTGAGTCCCACAAATATGAAAATAAACAAATATTGTAACTTCTATCGAGAAGAACATAAAAAATAATCATTTTAAGAAACAATACAAATAGGCTTTATTTTACTATGGTAGTATAATAAAAGGATAGTATAATAAGGTAGTATAATAAAAGGGCTACACTAATCGACTTTCATTATAAGCTTATTATTAACGTATAAGGTGTAGTAAAAAGAAATCCATTATTTTTGCATGAAATTGAAGACTCTATTTAGCATAGTTAGAATGATCCGATTTAGGTCAAATATGCACCGTTTTGTTCGATAACTTGTTGCCATTTTGAAGGTAATTCCATTATGCCTCTTTCATAGAAACCCTTGTCCCTATTGGCAAAAAACTGGGACAGTCGATTTTCACAAGCTTCTTTTGAGGCGAATTTTTCACCAGCAAAATCATTCGCCATAAATAGGAACAGTTGGTAATCACTTGGTGCCAGATCCGGACTATAAGGTGGATGCATAAGAACCTCCCAACCAAGTTCCCGGAGCTTCTGGCAAGTCACTATCGATGTATATGGCCTGGCGTTGTCCTGATGGAACACAATTCCTCTCTTATTGGCCAAAGCTGGCCGCTTCTGGGCGATTGATTCCTTCAGACGGTCCAATTGTTGACAATACAGGTCCGAATTAAGAGTTTGGCCGTAGATGAGCAGCTCATAGTCGATGATTCCCTGCCAATCCCACCAAACACACAGCAAAGCCTTCCTGATCGTCAATCCTGGCTTGGCCACCGTTTGCGCCGGCTCACCGCGTTTCGACCACGACCGTTTTCGTTTGACGTTGTCGTAAGTGACCCACTTTTCATCACCAGTCACCATCTGCTGCAGAAATGGGTCGATTTTGTTGCGATTCAGCAGCGATTCGCAGATGGAAATTC
>NW_022639591.1:278118-278323 GCF_010583005.1 Odontomachus brunneus
ACGGCCAAACTCTTAATTCGGACCTGTACTGTCAACAATTGGACCGTCTGAAGGAATCAATCGCCCAGAAGCGGCCAGCTTTGGCCAATAAGAGAGGAATTGTGTTCCATCAGGACAACGCCAGGCCATATACATCGATAGTGACTTGCCAGAAGCTCCGGGAACTTGGTTGGGAGGTTCTTATGCATCCACCTTATAGTCCGGA
>NW_022639591.1:278519-291131 GCF_010583005.1 Odontomachus brunneus
CAAATGTGGTGTGTGCTAATTTGCAGTATATAGAGTGCATCGGCTCTCACAATAATAGCATCGGCATGACAGGCTAGCCGGACTAGTTTCCTAGTAACGCGTTTTCGTTGTTAGGAGGCTGGCCCGGCTAGCCTGTTAAGCTGAGTTCCCACTTAGCGCGTTACGCGTGCGTCATCCGAGTTAAGCCAATCAAATCGTCCCATTTTACTTGGCGTAAAGTTACGCAATAAAATAGGACGATTTGATTGGCTTAACTCGGATGACGCACGCGTAACGCGCTAAGTGGGAACTCAGCTTAACAGGCTAGCCGGGCCAGCCTCCTAACAACGAAAACGCGTTACTAGGAAACTAGTCCGGCTAGCCTGTCATGCCGATGCTATTATTGTGAGAGCCGATGCACTCTATATACTGCAAATTAGCACACACCACATTTGCTTCAATGTCTGTTGCCAACTCAGACGACGCGACGCGCTAAGTGGGAACGCACCCTTATGCCGATGCTACAGCGCGTACAGCATTCGTCTCACCGTAGCACGCATGCTGATTGGCCAGTGAGCTACCGTTCGGTAGAGATATTTTATCGTTAATATCTTAAAATTTTATGTGATCGTTTAAAAAAAGACATCGATTTTAATACTCACCCCGACCTATTCTATCTATATATTACCTCTGATACGGTACGAGTGAGACACCCTGTATACATATAGGGATCCCAGATTACCATTCTCAAACTTTGTGAAAGTGCAGAATGGTTTGAGGTGAGCAAGAAAGTTCTATATCGTTTTAGGACATTCGCAATTAATTTTCGAGAAATTAATTTTAGAAAATTACGTGAAGAAAGGAGAAGTACTCGAGCCGCTGAAGTCGCTCGAGGCCTAGCGCGTTTCAATTGTCAGGAAATGCGGTGGCGCGGTGAGGGGAGGAACAACGCGCCACTGCTTGTGCTTATATCGCTGCGTTCCCATGTCTTGTCGTACCGAGACGAGATAAACTGTATGGGACTTTTTTATTCACTTCAATCCATTCTGCGCTCTCATAAAATTTGAGAATGGTGATCTGGGACACTCTATATATTAGGAGTTGAAGTTCACCTCGATTCTCAGGAATGTTCTCATGTCTTTCGCGTTATGAAACATCGCGAAAATCTGAATAAAATATTAAATTATTTAATACTCGCGTGTATATGACGTCGCGCGAATTCGCTTTCGAATCGTCACTGATTTTCCTTTTTTCTTTCTCTTTCTCTTTTCCTTCTCTCTTTCTTTCTCCCTTGCAAAAAACGCGTTATCCTGTCCGAGCAAAATGAATAGCTCTCCTGAAGGAGCATGTGTCTGTATCACGGTTACACGTGCTACGGTGCATTGAGATACGAGTTACGAGATCCTTGCCCGCGTGTGACGTCGGTAAATCAAGTTCGCCGTTGCGGTAATTTAGTTTGTTCTCGTGAAACAAAAGCTTGCGTCGCGCGAAACGCTATTACGCGTGCTCGCCGTATGAAGGTGTCGTACTCTCTTCCTCTCCTATTAGCATTTTCAACTGGGACAGTCAGTATTGCTTTGCACCAATTAGAATGCTGCAGAAAAGAAACATTTGTCGCGTTTAGATACGCAATAAATTCTAACACGACTACGTGAAATTTTTATCCAAATTCCAAATAGTTCTGCTTCAAAGAAGACATGCACTCGAGAACTCAGGCAAAAAATGTTCTCGCTACATAAATTATTATATATATCCGCAAAATAAATTATATATTATGTTAGGTAAAATAAATAACGTCCCAGATAGCACAGAGAATTCAGAAAGTATTCAAAAAGAATTTAGTCGTATATCCCAATTATAAGTTTATTTTCAGATGTAAAAAGAATTCTTCAGAGTTCAGTTCAGTGAAAAGAATTCTTTTTGTATATAAAAATGAACTCAGAATTGGTGACATATAACTGAATTGTTTTAGGATTCTCTGTGCTATCTGGGGTCTGTGATATTAAAGTCATGAAAATTCACGATACCGTGAACGATGCTAATCTTTTCGCCGCGATTATTAAACTTTCGACTGTCTCCCCTTATCTGGTAACAAGCGGAGTTCGGTAAGGCAAAAATATTTCGACAAGGAGAAGGGTCGAAGCTCATCGGTATTCCTCCCCTATTTTCCAGTCAATGCCTCACCTCGAGTCTGAGTCATTATTCTTTGATATTCCACATCGACAATTCGCCGTCTGGTACACTCGTATTTTACCGGCGCTATATTTTGTAACCTCTCATAACATTTATTGCCAGTAAAACTCAGAAAAATACATCTTACGACAATAGGGATGTCGAAGAATAATCGTTATCCACCGATCACGTTGATTAATCACGGTACATAAGCTTCAGTTGGTTATTATCGTCGCAAAAATAATCTTGCGAACATGAGATGTATCATAACAGAATACCTTTATGTGAGATTGTTCTCTTATCAGAAAGAAATTATTTTATCAATATTTTTTCCTTGCACGTAAGAAAATAGCTTAGCTCTATCAGCTACATCTTAGTAGCTGATTTGATTTTAACTAAAGAGTTAACCAGTTTATTGTTATTGCTAAAAGATGGCTATCACAAATAAAATATATCTCTATTATGAGATAAAAATTGATTAGCTAAAATTAAAAGCGCGAGTGACCATCTAAAAAAGTAATAGCTATTCCTAGACGTTTTATCGTAACAGAGTGTATACTCGTTTGCACATTTTTTCCCGATAAAGTTCGAGATACAGCCAATGTCCAATGGAAGAATTTGTTTCTTAAAAGATAAGTTCCTTTATTTGAGCATCAGTTGCATTTTATGTACTGTGTTAGAAAAAGTGTGTAACTAACAAATGTACGGTGTACTAAGAAGTGTACAGTGTGGACTTGTCCTGCCCAAAAAAATATATCGAATAAAAAATCTCCAAATTTGAAGTATGAAGTATATTCTAACCAGTATAATCCCAAAATTTGAGTGCCAAGTCAATTTTCTGCACAATATTTCTTCCGAAATATTGGAAGTGTGCAAAATACTCCGAGAATCGATAAACTCAAAATTTGCACACTGAGATAATTTTCCGAAAAAAAAATATATTTTTCAAAATATAGGAAGCATGCAGTGTCTCAAAAAATTATAACCCCGTGAAATCTGAATGTCGAGATTCAAAAAAACAATTTTCCTTAAATATCGAGAAATATACAATATCTAAAAACGGAACGTTTAGGTACATCCAAACCAAAATTTAGCAAATTTAAATATATACAATATATTAAGTTGTTTGAAAAGTTCTTAGCGTTCTAGACAAAATATAAGGTTAGATAAAGAATCAAAAATAGAAGGTAATTAAGACCTATTAAGAGCCAACATACGGTGATTAAATTAATTTGATAAAATTCGTTAATTTATCTTCAAGATATGCTAGGAAACTTTATTATTTTTAATCAATATAAGAGGTCACTAGAAGGCAAATAAGAGTCAAGAAACTCCGGTATTATAGCGAAGAAATATTTTTACAATTGCAAACAGAATTATAATAAAAATCAAACGAACGTTTCGGACCCTCTTTGGACCATCCTTAATGCATAATACAAAATTAATAATATTTCGTAATCCCATGAAACGTGAACGGTGACTATACTAGGTCTGTAAATATGAAACCGGAATTTGCCCATAGATGGCCCTAGCTGTCAATGCAGTTACCGTCAAACCGCGTCATTGGCGCCATTTCCTTGTTGACATCTCTGACAAAAATTTTCAACTCACAACAATACAAGTTTCATACAACAGTATAGTTTGTGATAGCGTTGAACATGTCGAATTTTGTGCCTGGAAACTACGATTTGCGGACAGCATTGATTTTCTGTTACCATTTGAAGAAAACTGCTGCAGAATCGAATGCTTGTCGAAGCTTACGGTGACCATGCGCTTGGTAAATCACAGTGCTTTAAGTGGTTTAAAAAATTCAAAAGTGGCGATTTTGATGTGAGAAACGAAGAACGTGGAAGACCACCGAAAAAGTTTGAAGAGAGCGAATTGCAAGCATTGTTGGATGAGGATGACACTCAAACGCAACAACTCGCGGGTTAATTAAATATGACACGAGAAGTCGTCTCCATACGTTTGAAAGTCATGGGAAAGATCCAGAAGATGAGAAAATGGGTTTCACATGAACTGAATGAAATACAGCAGGAAAACCGAAAAACCACTGGCAAAATGCTGCTCGCCAGGTACAAAAGAAAGTCATTTCTCCATCGAATTGTGACTGGGGATGAAAAGTGGATATATTTTGAGAGTCCTAAGCGTAAAAGATCATGGGTAACTCCAGGCGAACCATCGACATCGACTGCAAGGCCAAATCGCTATGGACGGAAGACAATGCTCTGTGTTTGGTGGGATCAGAAAGGTGTGATCTATTATGAGCTGCTAAAACCTGGCTAAAACCGTTAATACTGAACGCTACCGACAACAAATGATTGATTTGAATCAAGCTTTGCATGAAAAACGATCAGAATATAAAAAAAGGCAACACAAAGTGATTTTGCTTCATAATAATGCACCATCACACACACAGCAAAATTGGTCAAGAAAACGATTGAGGAGTTTAGTTGGGAAATACTTTCGCATGCGGCTTACTCACCAGATTTGGCTCCGTCCGATTACTATTTATTTGCATCGATGGGACACGCACTTGCTAAGCAGCGCTTCACTTCTTACGAAAATGTACGAAAATGGCTCGATGACTGGTTTGCCTCAAAAGAGCAACAGTTTTTTTGGCATGGCATCCACAAATTGTTAGACAGGTGGGAAAAATGTATAGCTAGCGATGGGCAATACTTCGAATAAAATAGTTTTTATCATTTTCATACAATAAACGTGTATTTTCTATACAAAAATTCCGGTTTCATATTTACATACCTGGTAGCTAACCAATCAGATTCTTCTACGAACAACGATGTTTAACGATTCCCAGATTAATAGGTCTATGGATTGATATTCAACGTTCCCAAAAAAGCCTGTAACGATTATACATGAAACAATGCAATCAGTTAATAATATAAAAAGGCAAGCGTACCGATGACATCAATCCGAGCATATCGGACACCGAGTCACGTTCATAGATATCTTTCCTGGTCGATGGATAACAAATATATGTGTACAAGGTCCAAATAATGCCAATATAAATATACATATATAAACAAGAATTGATACTAAGAGAAGACGTTAAAATTTGAACGGCCTAAATCCGAGAGAATTTGTCTATTACAGTGGCGTAGCCAGAAAAAATTTTAGGGGCGGCTGTACTTTTTATTTTTGACAAGCAAAAAAAAGGTCATTTGAAAAAAATTTTTCTCACACTTAATGTAATTCAGAAAATTAATTTCGGAGGGGGGCTGCAGCCTCCCCCTTAACTACGCCACTGGTCTATTATGTTATAAGTATTATATTTAGTTATTCAATGTGTGTGTGTATGTGTGTGTCAGAAGTTACATTTAAATCATGTTGTTGTCATTTCATCAAAAATCATTAAAGGGCGCGTTACCCTTTTGATGCCCACATAACCTCCAAAACTTTAGTATAAAGCAAATGTTCTTTTTATGTGACAGCTCTGTATGTCATATTAAAGTAAGAGTGAGCGCACAGAAATATAGTTTCTTAACTTTTTTTCGTTCTTGGAATAAATTCCACCAGGACGTCATCTATTAACGTTTGTACTATAAATCTGCAAAAATATTTATAACTCTGTGTAGCCATAAACGAATATACCACAAATACAAAATGTCGATAAAACTGGTTCGAAGTGCACTTCGACATCCCCTTAAGATGACTTTTAGACACGCATGTTATTTGGGAAATAATTGTAATTCAATACATATGTATCCTATTTCATTTCATTAGCGCTTTATTTATCATACAATCGATTTTTGAAATCAATTATATAAATTTTTTAAATGGATTAATTACTCTAGTCAACAGGTATTTTATTAGATGAATGTGTTTCTTATGTAATATTATAACCAAAAATTAATTTATAATTCTTCGATCACTTACAATTTTTCTATAGTCGTCTAAGATTTCATATAAAGTTTCATATGTTGTATATGTAACGTTCTATGCAATTCGATTTTAATTTTTTTTGCATTAGTACTATCAATATTCAGTGTTTCCGTAAAACTTTCTTCTAGTTAGGCAATATATTTTTTTCTAAAAATTCATTAATATTAACGATTTTTCTTTTTTTACGCGATTTTTTCAATTAGGCACAAAATATGTTAAAAATTGATATATTTTTTATTTTTAAAAGAGACAATATTACAAGTTAAGTATAGTAAAAAATAACTATATTTTACATTTTAAATTAGGTGTAAGCCAGGTTTTTTATGGTTTATTCCATTATACCATATATTCTATTTTAATTGTACATTTAAAATATCTCAAAAACAAGATATTATAGTTATTATAGACATTGCAATTAATACGATAAACAATTATCTGAGAAAACTCGATCTTTCAAAAGGTTTATCTGAAAGGGGTCCCCTAAAATGGAATTTTACTTTTCAATCCTCTTTTATCGACAATATTTTTTTAAGGACAGTGAAAAAAGAAGAAAACATCATCACCACCGTGCGCCTTTTTATGAAGAGATACGAGTGGTCCACGTAATGCTTTTCGCTTTTATTCCGCGGCTCATGCATTGATGAGCAGACTGAAAACGTGAAACATCACACTCGACATTTCCATTCTATCTTTCACGAGTCCCCACGTCCACCTTCCCGACCTCCCGACCTTCTTAAACCTGAGCTTCACGTCTTTCGACGAAGGAACGAAAGCAATCCTGGAAAACCAACCGGAAATGATTCTATCGCGAGGTTTTCACGAATGAAACATCTCCACGGAGCTTCTCGTTGCGTTCTCCTGTCATTTTAACTCGAGCTGGCGCTATTACAATTTTCGGACATTGTGTCTCACTCGGCTTTACGAAAGAAAACTTAGCTGCATTAATTACTACAAGCCGCGGAATGTGGGTCGGTATGAAGTCATAATATTCGGGTCGCCGGTGAATCTCTCACCGCGATGAATACCACGCTCTCGATTTTGCTGGCACTAATCCGAAGAATGTGTTCCGGGCTTGTACCTATAAAAATATTGCATACTTTCGTGTAATAATACAGGTACGATCGAAAATATGCGCAAATACGAATCGATGTGAGTTGCAAGCAATTTTGTCAAATTATTACGTATCGTTATTAATATCGTCGATATTACTGTATCGCTGCGAGCTTACCTTTATTTTTGTCGTAGTTCGCGCAGCCATTCCCGTTCTTCCTCAAAATTCGGAACAGCATCAACGAGCGCGTGTCGAGTAAGAGAGTAGAAAGTATCGAAGAATCCCGAACGGATCCTCGAAAATGAAGTAAAAAGTGCAAATCTGATATAACTTCATTTCACCCGGGAGCGACGATAAAACGTATTAATGCAACTTCTCGTCGTCGCAAGAGACGTCGTGCCTCTAATAAAATTTGATATCGCTTTCCAGAAACCTATTATATATCTGGAAGATTTGTGGCGAGATGGTATGTTTGCTGCGTTTACTGCGAATTTCCATTGCTACGAAAAGAACGCCATTTAAGATCTTTGAATATCTTCAGAAAAGGCATTCGTGCTTACAAACTTTCTTGCGTTTTAAATGATAAACAAGTAGATAAAGTGAAGGATTAATAAGAACACGGATGTAATGTATAATGAATTATCAGTAAAAATATTAGAGAAGAAAATGATAAAATGAAATAAAACTGATTTCTTGAACAATTTCTGCGATTTATTAATAACTGAAATAAATATAACTATTAACATTCTTATCGGCCGCTAAAGGGATTTAGCGTTAGTGCCATATTGTTTTATCAAATTGATTGATAAGTCCTTAGAATGAAAATGAAATGAAAAAAATATTTTGTTAGCAAAACTCAACTTTATTCTTCAACATAATCTTCTTTTAACTTAATACACCAAGTTCAACGAGTTTTTAGCTTCTTTAAGCTTTCCAAATAATAAGTTTCTAAACCGCCAAAATATGCGTCTGTTTCCCATTCAACCTCTTCATTTGAAGAGGTCAATACTGAGAAGTGCAAACTCGTTCATGTTTTTGAACGATTGTTAGCAATCGCGGCACCCATCTTGCAGTTAGCTTTCTCATACTATCTCAAATGTTCGTGTAGGATATTGAACACACGTTCAGATGAGATGTCCAGCCGTAGTTAGTTCACGCAATTTCAGTTTGGGGTTATCCAACACGATATCATGGATTTTTAACTCATTTCTGATGTAATCATCTCATTTGGACGACCACTGCGTCGTGCATCCAATGTGCTGGTACGACCACGTTTAAACTCAGCAATCTAGTTATATACGGTTGCATTCGACGGAGCAGACTCCCTTAAAGTTTTTTGGAAGTCCTCAATCATTTCTTGCGGTTGCAAGCCTTTCAAATAGAAATACTTAATCACTGCACGAATTTCAGTTTTTTCCATTTTTATAAAATATCAGAGGTTATATGCTTTCAATGGCTGTCACAAATATACTGATTGTCAACAACTAGCTGTCTGTAACTGTGTAGTGAAAGGTTTGAAGGTTGGCACTATTGGAAATTCACGGCGCATTGGAGGTGGCAACACTACTATTATGTCATTCTAAAGACTTATCAATCAACCTGGCATTTTAGTAAGAAAAACTGTTTTGTTTTCTTTCTGTTAAAATTTTTTACAAAGTGAGATTCAAAAATGTTTTCTCTCTTTTAATCGATAAATCTAACATGTTAGATATAATGTGTCATAATTAGCAATAAGATTAAATGTAAAAATCGGAGAGTTGATAATTTGAAAACATTTTTCCTACTTTAAGATTCGTTGGTTTGTTTGGAAAATAGCAATGAATGATAATATGGAATAAGAGGTATTGGATATATAGAACAAGGTATTCCATATTAACATATTCTATATTTCTACGTTTTATGCAGTGGGTATGAAAGTGATGTTTTTATTTGTGATTTCTGTTGATAAATATAAAAGACTTTTACATATAATTTGAATTATTCTCTGTAATCTTTATAGGAAATTTTTTTATTTTTATTTTTAACTTATGATTTTTACATTTAAAGTAATTCAATAAAAAAGTTATTTTAATATCAACTACTTTATAATAACAACGAGTAAGCTTTTTTATTTTCTGTCTGTTTCTCTCTCTCTTTCTCTCTCTCTCATGCCTGTTTTATATTACCACTCTTTTTCCAAAACTCCACTTCTTGTACTATGTTAAAAAAGATTATATGCTCTTTGAAAAATTTATTTTTTCCTAATAATTGTGAATACATTATAAGAGATATATTTACTAACGCTTCTGACAATTATTAATACACTTTTTATATTTAATATTAGGTTTTTCGTCTACAACAAAAAAATGGCTCATGCTTCCATCTTCTCCTCTAAAGTAACAAACTGATTATTAGGGTAAAAGGAACTGATTTTTCATTTCCATAATCAGTTCTGTACCCGATATATAAAGGTGGACATTTTATTGATCTTCCATTTTTCCGATGTTTTAATTTTTCCATTTTTTATTTTTTTGTTAATATTCGAGTTGTAATTAAATTTTAGATACCTTCTTTTACTGAACCTAACCTTCTTTCATTGAATCTTATAGGTAATTATCAATGTTTTTACGTTATGAGAAAATTGAAATACGGATTTATATTGTAGCAACGTTGTGATTTGAAAGAATCAATATTCCTACAATATATATTTCGTAATAATGTATTATGGAATATATATTATATATCAATTAAATAAATTTATTGCATAATCAATTCCTTTACTCTGCTTATATATTGGATTATTCTGATTTATTATTTTGTATTATTTGGTTTTTTGTTTTGTCATTTTGGTTTTTTATATTATTGAAAAAAGTCAGGAAAAGAACTAAAATATCTGGGTTTTACGTTTTCTTCCTTTAGTATATTGATTCATAATTTTCTCTTTGCTACCACATTTATCACTTTTATACTTGTGTACTGGTTCTTTATTTATTAATTAAAAAGGAAAATGTATCTACAGAGTGTTTTACATTTTTTATATTTAATATATTTAATATCATTTTATATATAATATATAAAAAAAAACAAATATAATAATTAATAATTATTAATTATCCCTCTCTTAGTTATTACTAAAAATGATAAAACTTTCCATCCAAATTTTCTCAACAAATCAATTATTTACGCTAGACATATTGTTAAAAAGAAAGTTTATTTCTTTTCAATCTTTGAAGTAAAATAGTTCCTCTTATAATCTGTCCTCCATATTTTCCAAGTTCTCGACATTACGATATTCTTATAGCTGTCCCAGCAAATCATTATCGACGCGACAAATAGAACTCGATTATTTCGCGTCTCACATTTCCTGAATTCGAGAGAGACTTACATCTACCGCTCACATTTGTTAAGTGATTCGAGCGTCGTGTAGGATTCGCGCTATCTCCATTATTTTTCAAAAGCTTTCGCTTGGAAGAGCAGCTTACACGACTGACACATATTATTGTTTCAGTCATGGAAGAAAGCAACAGGTCAGGAATGGATGGGGGAACCTGAGATTCAGCGCCCGAAATTTGTCTCTGCTACAGCTGGGGAATTCCGCCGCCATACAGCACTCGGTGAGTCATCTTCTCCTACTGCGCGATACGATTAATTATTATCCGTTTAAATTAATTATCTACCGCAAGCGGATCTTGGATACGCCCGCGTGCACACAAACACCGTGTCTCTCTTAAAATCGGAAAGAAATTTTACGTACTAATCCGTGAGACGTGACCCAATTTAGTCGATATAAAGTGTGAGCTAAATTACTGGACATGTCGAGATTTTAACAAAACCGATCTGTCACAGTTGCGCACAGGTTTGCAGTGAGAGAACGGCTAACGTGATTTTATTAAACGTTTGTCGTTAAAGGACCCCGCAAATATCATAAAAATAGGCCCCGGTAAAAATGACTGAATTTAAAATATGTTGTACTTTTTGGGTCACTGAAAAAAATTTCCATAAGCAAAAAATGTCAGCAAATGGACAACACACACACATACACACACACACACACACACACACACACACACACACACACACACACACAGTTTTGTCGTTTCAACTCTTCAAACATATAAAATCACAATTAACCTTTAAAAGAGGTCAGATCAGCAAAGACATCACTTTCGGATCAATGCGGTTACTATTATAAAAGAATAATATGAATTTATAGTCAAAATAGTTAACAAATAATTTGTTTATAATAATAATTTATAATAGTATTGTTTAAACACTTTGGAAACGTCATTTTGTGTTTACAAGAACTGATTGCTAATTAGAATTCTGTTAAAAAAATCATGACATAAATATATATAGCGTTTTCCAATATAACGCATTATTTGTTACAAAGTTGACAAACAAATGGCTAATAATAAGAAACGTGTTTCAGTAGTCTGATCCTTATATTATGAAATTAAAACAAGTACTGTTATACACCTGCGATTAGCCTATAACATTATAGTTATCTATCACGTGGAGGTTATAGTGCGACTTTAAACTCCTTTAGAGTATTTTTTATTTGTGAGTCCCCTTGCCTCTCACGAATTGAAGTGTTTCTTGTACGTGAGTTTTCCGTGCCTCTCACGATTTATAAATCTCGCTCATTTATTCACCTAGTTCCATAGCATCATTTGAATTGATAGACTGCGCTTTATTAGTTGCACCCAAAATGTTATTTAGTAGAGATGTAGCAAGATATGAAACATTTGGTTCATAACGTGCGTATCCAAGCAATCATAATACACTGGCAACGTAAGCACACCAGCCAATACTCCTAGCACTTGTTTCACAAGTACAGTAGTATTCATGAATAATGTTGTCATGAATATCATTTTCGTGTTCATTCCCTTCAATGTTGTTATATACTAATTTTGCAATAATTAATGTATTATATAGGAAAACGCTATATATCCGTCATGATTTTTGCCACAGATTTGTAATCAACAATCAGTTCTTGTAATGACGTTTTTAAATTGTTTAAACAATACTATCATAAATAAATTATTTTTTAACTATTTTATTGACTAAAAGTTCGTATTGTTCCCTTATAATAATAATTATAGTAGTAATTATATTAATTCGAAAGTGATATCTTTGCTGATCTGACCTCAATTTTTTAAAGATTAATTGCGATTTTATATATTTGAAGAGTTGAAACAAAACTGTTTGTGTGTGTCCATTTTCTGACATTTTGCCTAAAAAAATTTTTGTTTAGTGACTCGAAAAGTATAACATATTTCAAATTCAGTCATTTTCACCGGGACCTATTTTCATGATGTTTAGTGCGAGATCTTTTGCCCGGAGGAATGACACCTTAAGAATAAAAAAATTATGTGCATATATATATATATACAGGGTGAGTCATTTTAGTCTATGGATCCGAATATCTTCCAAATTACGGTATCTACAAAAAAATGGTTTAGATAAAAGTTGACCAGGACAGAGGGGGTCATTCAATTGTACCATTGGTTTTGACCTTGAGGTCAATT
>NW_022639591.1:291812-309945 GCF_010583005.1 Odontomachus brunneus
CCTGGTCAACTTTTATCTAAACCATTTTTTTGTAGATACCGTAATTTGGAAGATATTCGGATCCATAGACTAAAATGACTCACCCTGTATATATATATATATATATATATATATATATATATATATATATATATATATATAACTGTATATCCAATTAATATATGCGCGCAGAAATTCGCCTCTAGGTGCGTCAAATTCGTCGCGAACACGCGTAATAGAAGCCGTTGCTGAATATAAATTTAATTAACACACGTGTGCGCACGCAATGCTCAGACGCGCGTATCCGTCGCGCGTACACGCGTTAATGATTGTATACAAATAACCCCGAAAAATTCCATTTATCTCCGTTCGCTTCCAGTGGCATATAATTATCGGTGTTTCGACATTTCTGTTAAAGAGGGTTCGTTACCAGAAAGATAAATGAAGTCGATTGTTATTCAAAAACAATGCGTGCGCGTGCGTATATGTGTGTATATGCGCGCACGTGCAAGTACTGAGACCAAACTTCCGGCTTAAGGCAATACGAGCAGCGCACGTGTGCTTTCACGTCGACAACCATTCTAATTTATTTAGGATAATTATCATAATTAATTTAATTAGGTTAGAGCGATTTCACGAAATTTGTTGAAATCGACCGTCTGTCATTAGATGGAAATGTTACATACACATCTTCCTAATCGGAAACAACATTCGCCTTAATTAAACCCTAATCATACCCAAATTCAATCCGAATATCGAATCGACCAACTGATTACGAGACTGATCGATCAAATAAATAATTACGAAGATCAATCCGCGAGCCGATAAATAAAGTAAATGTCACCGATTCGCGTCCAGCTCATTCAATCTAGATCGATGAAACGGTCGATCAATATATTCGAAAAAACACATGGTCGAGCTCGCATCCGGAAGATAAAACGAAGATTTCAGTGCCGTGGACTCAGAGCGATAGACGAGTACGGCGAGATTTACTGCTGCCTCGTGAGAAGTAGAAAACGAGACGGAGAGAGTGCCGCAGTAAGAAATAAGAACGAGAGCCGCGCGATTCTCATCATAGAGTGGAAGATTCAGCACATAAAGTGATCTGAGCGATCGCTCAGGAACAAGAATTGCTCGGAATCTTCCGAATTATTCCACGTGAATCATAAAAAACTGCTCCTGTTTTGTGGCTCCATAACTTCTGAAGATTCTTATTGTAGTTGTCCGGAATTGTTATTACTCTTCTTACTATTGTGCATAAATTGTTGATTGTAGCCATTATCGTTTGGGGCGAGTGTCATGCGTGTGATTATTAAATAATTCATGAATTTCCGATTGTTCCGAGTTGGGGCTCCCGAAGCGCTCGACCCTCCACTGCGATCTCATCGTCGTCTCCGGACGAAAATCCATCTGGCGCCGCTCGTTTCTTCCCATCGGCGCGTGCTCTCGTTTATCCTCTTTTCTACCGTTCTTCCCATCCTGCTTATTCCAGGACTGCCCGCGGGAACGATCTCTTGCGCCGCTATAATAGAAGTGCCATCCAAAAATGTTTTCTATCATCCCTCCGTGCGCCACGGAGGGCTTCTCTTTCTGTGATTTTTACCGTGCCGATAACTTCGCTATTCGTCACTTAGTGCGACCCACGGCATTATAGCATTCCGCTATCCGTACGGCTCGAGTGGATTGTTGTGCTTCGCTGATGCCGGAATTCGCTATCTCAGACCACTAAGCGAAAGTTTTAAAAGAACGCGTTACGCGCTACGACATAAATATTCGCAATGCCAATCTATCGGAAGGGATGCTACTATATTTAAAAGAAGATTGAGGGGTTATTAGAAAATATATTATTCACCCATATGCAATATAAATATTTACAAGTAGAATTAAGCATTAATCACTGGTTTGAGCAAATTTGGTTACATCAAATTGAGTCAAATCAAATAAAAATTAAGTTTGTCCAACAATCTGATGTATGAATTACATATATGAATTATAACTAAAAAATATAATCAAAAGTGAAAACTTAACAAATGTGATTAAAACGTAATTAAATAAACATGATAAATATTCTATCACAAAAAAGTTGATCTAATTGCGCAATATGAGTAATTCTATCTCTAGATAGAAGTTAAAATAAATCAGACGATAAATAAATTGAACTAATGATTTTGATAGGAGAGACCACGACTAGTTGGCTACCGGAGTAAGTTAGCAAAACCGATTATTTCTGTTATTTTCTATAAAATGAATAAATTGCAATATACTGAATGTGGATATACACCTCGGCGATCATTGATGAGATGCGCTGACTATCTCTTTCATCTATAGATAAATTCTCGTCGCGGTGAGATATAAGCGAGTAAGCTTCACTACTTGAAGATTTATATAATATTTTTTTCTATGTATACTACCTAAAATCTAACCATATAGATCCGATTTTCTTGGAGTTTTCTGGTTGCTGACGCCTTCGGTTGTCAATGTTATTATGTTTTTTATTGTCTAATTTCAATTGTTAATCTTTTTGGTTAATGAATTGGATAAATGTTATTTAAATCCACGATCTATTATGGTACATATACTATCTGAAGGAAAAATTTTATGAAATAATACATTGATCTCTTTTATAATATCTTCTATAATATATATGGCTCATTCAACTCGAGAGAAAAAATATTTAATTAAATCCTTCGCTAATTACTATATTTGACAACTTATTTGATTATTATTTGCTGCAAGTCAAATCAATATTATGATTATTTGACTATGATTTTGCTGTACACTTAGCTTATTTAATCAATAGAAGATTTATCAAAATTTATCAGGAACATCAAAGTAATGCTGAAAGAGTTAAGGTAATTAGTTTACTATATACACCTTGCCATATACAATTAAGTTTATATATTTCGATTCGAGTTGTTCCGACTGATCATTTTTATAATGTATGAATAATGTTTAAAGAACTTGTTCTAAAATTAATTCTAGAACATCATTGTATATACCAAAACTATTGTTGAAGTAAGAACGCTGTTTCTATATAGTGAAAGAAAGGGAGTCGGGTTGAAGAGTAGAGAAACTTCTGCCTTCCCTTTACAACTGCTCATGCTGCACAGCTATTTAGCCAATGTTAACTCTTTCAACCCCAAATTAATTCTATTTGCAAGAACAATTTTTTCTTTATTTATTATTGTTCCTAGTAATGTAAAAATAATATCTGATTGTTTTTATGATTTTCGATAAACCAATAAACAATTTTGGAGGAATCAAAATGTTATTTCAGAGAAACAGATATATTTCATTATTCTCTGATATATTGCATTATTTTTAGTATAAACTATATTCTGCATAATAGTAATTTTCTATCGTAGTAATGCACGAAAACATTTTACACAGGTTACTTTTACAATAAGTAAATGCAATATTAGTAAATTGCGATTATTTATAGAACCGCCAATATCGAAGTGGAAAAACGACAAGTATTGACAATTTGTTAGTTTTTACTTTTACAACTAAGTGATAATTAAAATCCCGCCTAGAATCGTAAGAAACAGAATTACTAATAACATTTGATTGTTTGGCGACGAAAAATATCGATTAGTTTGGCGTCTGGATTGATTTGAATTACGATGCATGCGAGAAATCAGTTAAAATCAGTTTTAATCAGTTAAAATTTGTTAAAATAAGATCAGTTAAAATAGAATTAGTTTTTATTTTTCATGTTAAACCCTATACATGTAAAACACTATATTTTTCTGAATTATTGTTCTACATTCATCATTAACAAATGACAATTAGTTTTATACAATACGAATATTACAGAAAATTACAGAAATATTACAGAAATATTATAGAAAATATTATAGAAAAATTATGAATTTTCAAGTTAATATTTTTTACATGAATTGAAGAAATTCCTATTTAGCTTTTTTGCAAAATTAATTATTTATAAATCGCTATTAATAATATAGATGTGTTCCTGATATTTTGGCGTTTAAATAAAAAATAATACGTTAAATATATCTATTTTTTGAGAAAATATTTATAGTCGAAAGTAGTTGGGTACACTTCACACCCAATATAATGAAATCGGAATTCGAAAGAAATGTGGTGTTCTAGAGTTAATTAAGAAAAATTCATATTTTTATTAAGTCTCTTTAGAATCCTAGTGTAAATTTATAAATTGTTTTCTCTAAACAAGTTCTAAACAAGTTCTAAACAAGTTTTAAACAAGAGTCCATACAATTTTTTTTAGTTACATTTATACATTCAGAGCAAAATTTTCTAATCTTTTAAATAACGAAATGGACATTCCATGCAATTTCCTGACTTATCTTTCTAAACATTATATTTATAATTAATATCTAAAACTGATAAGATAACTGTCTCGTCATTTAATTACACTTTTTTGTGTGTATATTTTAATATAATTTATAATATTCTACATTATTTACATTTTTTATATAAAAAAGACTATGCATATATCGCATATATATGCGTATATGTACAATACGTAACAATCCGTGTAAGCAATAGATGTAATCTAGAAATTTACGTGCAACATTGTTTACACGACTCTTATTTTTATCAATTTCTACTTAAACTGTGTATATAAATAATATTTTTCAGTATGTTGTTTGGATAAAGTACTCAACTTATCATTATATCATTGATTAAGAAATCATTGATTTAAAAAAGCTTTATGTATAAGCTTTTTGATATGCTTTATTTTGATATACTTGATTATTTATACACATTTAATATTAAATCTATTTTCTAGTATCAATTAAGATATCTTAAGATGTAAATTTTCAACACATCTCTTAATATTCGCTTTATTTTCAATTAATGATTCTTTTGTATGACTTTACCATGTTAAAAAAAATCATATAATAAATGTGAATCAAACATGAAAATACTAAAATATAGAAGAAGAATATAAGAAATGATCCATTTTTACTTACTGACGAAAATTAACAAATGTTATTTATTGTCTCTAGAATATCCCAAAAACAGTTTCTAATAATTAGTTACAGGTTCCAGCAGTGGACCAAAAATAGCCTATTTTTAACATCCTTTTTTACAGTATCAAACATCCAATATTCATTCACTTTGCCACGAAATAGAATATTTACTTAATGTCCGTATATCTCTCTCATAGAAAAAATCTCTCGCGGCGGTGCGCTGAAATAATAGGAAGATACGAAATGATCGATTGAGAAGGATGACGATTAGAAGCTCCAGTCGTATGTCGATGATTGAAACGCTGAGATGGGAAGGTAATTCGTACTCTTTACACGAGACAATTTTCTGCGGCGCGCCACGCACAGACCGTATATACTGCGTAACCATGATGACTGAACGTTGCCCGCATTTATTGGTGCGCCCGACCGAACTCTATCTACTTACGCTTTGTCCGACCAGATATCGTTCGCATCTACTGATGCCGCGCCTGACCGATCGCTGTCCGCGCTGGGTCCAACCGAGAGCCGTCCTCATTTACTTACACGTTATTTATACTGATTATTTACCATGTTCGCTACCATGATTTATTTGGAGAACTCTGTCAACAGTCTACTCTGTGATTTGTTAGTGTAATTATGTAAAAAGGATTTACGGGAACATAGAAAAAAAAATTATTGCTGTTACATATAAATGGCGTTAGTCTCTCGTGAGAGATCATCATACATGTGTGACACTAATAGCGAATATATTAATCCTTTCCACTTATATGTCGGCTCTCAGTTATCGAAGCTAAATGAATGTTAATTACGTGTTTCAATTATATAGCTTTAGAAGATCATATAATTAGAAAATTCAAACAACTGTGATAAAATCTTGCAAAAAGTTACTACCATTTTTTGCTTATATTCTGTACAAGGAACAAATCAGTCAATCAATTTTTTCACGAATTGGCTAGTACACTGTATTTAAATTATTACGAGTGTAGAGATTTAATATATGAGTACTAATAATTTTATACTAATATCAGGGATGCTCCTCGTCGATTTTGATGATTATCGGATATGTTGTATAGTAGCAAAGAACAAGAGACTGTATTTTTTTGTGCTTTCCTGCACGTTTTGTGGTGGAAAACAATCCCTCCGAGATAATTCATATAATCAATTCTAGTGGTAGTTTTCAATAAACTTGTTATTAAAATTATCAGATATATGAAAAAAATATTTTATATATTATATAAAAATTTTAAATAATATTTTACTTTTTTTATAATAATGTGTATACTTAGATTTTTTGTAAATGTTAAATTTCTTTATTTATTTTTATCTTCCTTTATTTATTGCGAATTTTAATATTTTTTAAGGATAAGAATAAAAGAAACAAAAAGTAAAATTAGAGGCATGATTTTATGTACAAATTTGAATCTTTTTATTCATGTTTTTTCAATTCTGGTACATTTTCTTTATCTTGTGTTCGAAAAGTCCATCGTGGGATGTCAATGTTGTGAGTAATTGTTGTCCTTTCAAATGTTTCGTTGAAGTTATTCGATGTATTCAAAAATTCAATGTATTCGTCGTAATTTTGAAAATTTATTACCATTTTCATTCTTTTCGGAATTTATAATTAAAAATTTAAAAATTTGATGTTTCCGAGATCTTTGAATACAAAATATAAAATACCACAACATTTTTGCATAAAATATTTTTCTCCTATACATTTTTATAATATTCGTTTGGAATTAAATATTTAAATTATTTTCGTAAGGTCGCTTCAACTCCTAAACATGTACAGAAACACATAAAAATATAGGTCTTTTAGTTTTCGCTGATCTAACGTATGTGGAACTCGTAAAAATCTAAAAGACACTCTTCTGATTCCTTCTTTGTAAATTATTTTTATTTTAGTGATGCATGTAAACGATGATATGTTAAATTCGTACGATGCGTCTTCATTATGTGTATCGTATATGTACCTTGACATACTTATATATATCGTCGAAATTATGGTAATTTCCTAGAAAGTTACTGTTTAATTTTAGACAGTTTCAACCAGTTGATGTAAACAAGCACACTCGCAATGCATCGAACCCAGCACTGTACTCGCGCTACGGCCAATTCGGGCACGAACGTCACCAACAGACCGATCGAGCAGTCGTGATTTTCTCAGGCGATACATTAAAGCGAATCAGTGGGCGGTGCAGGAAGGAAAAGAGGATTTATCGTCGAGGCCACGACTGCGTCGTATCTTCTAATTCCGTCTCATAGTGGCATAAATTCAATTCGGGTGCTTCCGAGCGTCTCTTCCTGCTAATATTTTTTTCGCTGACCACGCAAGCCATTCCACCAGTGACGATATATTCCTTTCAATTATATTATGGACAGACGAAAGGAAATTGAGAGTGAACTTTCGCGTCGAGTTCCCTTATGTGAGAACGTGGAAGCTCATCGTGCGGTCAAAGGAGATACTCCAGCGTACATATCCCTCTTGTATCCGTTTAAGAGGCTCTTAATACACACGCATAAACGTTTCCTGTGGATCGCGTTGGCACAATACCGAGTCGTAAACGTCGTACTTACGCTGCTCAACGGCTTTGTAAATGATGTTGCGTCGCAAGTTGCTTGACGCTCTTCAGATCGGCAATTATGATCCCATTTCCAGCACTCCGTCGCTGCCAACGACTGAAAGGCTAAGTCAGCGACGAAGACATAGTCCTTTAAACGGAGAGTTCACTATTACCACTTCTCTACTGAGAGATCCATTTATTCCGCACGAAATCAGCAAAATCAAATCTGTTTGTCTCGCAGAAATCAGCCCGTGACACATACAACATTCAGGAAAATAGCATTACTTGCTAACGAGTCGTAATATGTTGAGAAATCTCTCGACTGCGTTCTCCAGCATTCACGTCTGCATCTCTTTGTTACATAATTTTCAGCGTAAAAGTATGTTAAATTATTAGTTGTTCATGATTAATTCTTAAATTTCACACACGAAATGGACGCATTAAAATAATTTATTGTGTATAATCTGTTATAATATATTTATTGTGCATTCTCCTATATCCTATATGTATCAAACGTAGATATTACTCGGGTATCTAATTTTTGCTTAAAGTTATTTTTGCACATATATATATATATTTTTTTTTTTCATTATATGAATATATTTGCAATTCTGTGCAATCAATATAATGTAAATTTTGCAAAAAATTAGTAATTGTCAGTAAAGTTTTCAAGTATGGTATCTCCTTAATTTCAGACGTTGCTTAATTATTGATTTTTTAAATAATAAATAACAAATGAATACATTGCAAACTCATAAATATTTACACGTTATCTAAATAAATAATAAATTACATTTTTAAGATTAGCTCGGTTTGCTAATCGAAATTGATACCACTAATCAAATTGAGATATAGTCCGATTTTCTAAAATATATTATAAATATATAGAAATATAAATATATTATAAATATATTATAAATATATTATAAATATATAGGCTCTCTGGTAAATCTACGTAAATTTACATCAGAAGATAATGTTATAAACGCGGAATTCTAAATAGGAAATCCAATTCCTTTCCATTTACTTTCCTCAATATTCTTTCAATTTTTTGGTTTTAATTTACGTTACAATTAAACAATATAAAACAAAACATTTTGAGTATGCGCACTTTTTTAAGTATACGCATTTTAGTAATATAAGTGTTGAAAGAGTTTAAATACTTATTTTAAATAATTACTTTTATATTTCTTATTCTCTATTCACTTTTATTCTATAGCACTCAAAAGTTGATACAGAAATAAGAATTTTTATTCCATAAAAGTTTATTAATTCGATTTATTAAAACGAAAAATGCGCATATTTTTACATTACCTGTACTTAAATTTTTAACGATTTAAGAAAAAAGAAGATTCTTAGTCTATCTTGTGTATGTTTGTTTGTATATTCCTTCTCATAACTCGATACCGTTAAAAATATTACGATAAAACTTTTTGTAACTTGTTCAATATATTATTTAATAGTTCTTAGATTAATGTTATTTATATGACTCGGGTTTGTCCAGATGACTTAGAAATTGGGTAATTCAATTACTTTCTTGAAAATTTGAAAACATCTAGAAATATAAGACGAAACTTTTATTTTTAAGTGATCTTAAGAAAAAAGTATGATTGTTGTCTTAATCAGTCAACTTTTCGTACCGATTCCTAACATAGTTAAAACTCATACAACACGTACGTTTCAAAGACGTCTTAGGCCGGTATTCATAGTCAGGTCTTATATTTAAGACCGTCTTATATTCATCTTCGAATGTTGTACATGATTATTTCATTGGCTATAGAGTATCTGAAAGTGAGCTTAAGACGGTTTTGAATATAAGACTTGACTATGAATATCGGCCTTAAAGACGTCTTTAAGACATGTGCATGTTGTGTGGGAATATTAGAATATAATTGTAGGTATATATAGTAATTGATAAAAAACAATTTCATACATTTTAGGAGTTTGATAGTGGTTTATTTTTGTAAATTTTTATAGATAAAGAGAAAAAGAGATAGAATATTTTTATTTACTCTTATCCATGTTTCGGATAAGAATGGAATTCCCAAAAATATTTTAGCAAAATAAGAAATTTAAAAATTCTGATCGAAATCTATGCAGAAAAATCTTAAAAATTTTTTCTACAGATAGTATGATTCAAGTAGTTTAAATAAATTATAATAAAAATAAAGGAAAAACGAGCAAAAAATTATTGAAACTGGATTATTTTAAAACAGAAAAATCGAAGAAAAGCCCGACAATGCAAAAGGAAATGCCAGGTATGAATCGTTCTTCGTTGTTCGCGACGTCGTGGAAAAGCAGTGTAAAGTTCATGATTATCGACACGTGCGCACGAACTTTCCCTGCGATGAGAAAATACCGTCCCCTCGTCCGCTCATGAGGAAATTTCACGCGCGTAAGACGTGTTCGAAAGTCTTGCGCTTGACTCTTGGAAACTCGGGAGGCCTTCTCAAGGACGCGATATCATTAACGCCCTTATCATCTGGTGTAATTATTTTAATGAAATTCTGAGGGGCGCGTCGCGCGCCTGAAAAAGCGTCTCGCTTTGTCGTGGCAACCCGACACATTTCAGCCATTTATAATTCATGCGACAGAATTCTATTTGCGATTTTATACGCATCACGTTTTAAGCTCGCTTTAAATGATCTACACAATTCGCAACAGAATTCTATTTGTATAAAGCGAAATATCCGAGGGACCGAAATTGCATTATAAATATACATCTAATCGCATTGCGGATCGCATTGTCTAAAGTTTGTTTGTATAGCAACATACTCTGTTTCTTTTTCCCTTTTTTCTTTCTTTCTTTCTTTTCTACATATTTCCCATTCACACAATCTCGTTGGTAACTTCGATCCTTACGGTCGACATAGTTGTACCGTTTTACATTTCTCTCAAATTGCTCTCGATGAATTTACTCTGAGTACGTTTTATACTTCCCTTTTTATTCTTATCATTCCTTGAGTCGTTTATTGCATGCTCTATACATACAAATTTGTCACATGGCCGACTATCGCAGCATTTTATCTACTTCAATTCCGCGATCCTTCAGACGTGCGTGTAAACCTCATATTTTTATGCTTTGCTTACTACGCGATGGCACGTTGCTATTTACAAGGTACATAAAATAGCTCGTGCGCGCGATATCACTATTTTTTTACTCGATGAAATCATTCCCTTTGCGATGTCTCCAGTAGATGTTTTACATTAATCCTACTCTCGTTTATAAATTTTCCTTGAAAAGAAAAAAAGAATTTCGAAGTATAACATCGTATACAAGCTGTTGTCCTACAATTGATGTTACAAATAGTTATTTACTACCATTTAATTCGTATTGAGGCTTAAGAAACATTTAAGAATTGTTTAATATTTGCAATTAGCGATATTAATTATACATATTAATTATTTAAGTTAATTATATAAGTTAATTATATAAGTCACAATTAGCAATATTTGAAATATGTAAATCACAGGACTGCAAATAGAATATATACTATAAGTAAAATTTATTTAATTTATATTGGTAATAATGGCTGCAATTAATGATTACAAATCAACAACAAAGTTTCTCTCTTTCAAAATTTGTTTATAATGGTTTTTTAACCAGAAATTTCGATAGTTTCTGGAGATTCAAGGCGATTGAAAAAGAAAAAGTTGTAAGAATAATATAAAAATAATAGTAATATAAATATGAGAGTTATTATATACAACAATAACATTGTACGCTAGTACACTAGAAATTTAAATTTGAATTCGGCATAACAATTATCTTAAATAAAAATGAGATGGTGTTGGTGAAATCAAAATGGTAATGTTTTGAGAATATGTTGATCATTACGATTCCTCGGTATTTCTATCGCCGATATTTTATATGCATTATTACAGCTATTAGCTATTAGCTACTGTCATTCACTTGAGGAATAAACAAAGTCAAGGATTGCACTATATTTTTCTGATTTTCATTAACACTACATGAAGTTCGAAGAGTCAAAAAAGAAGTAAATTATTGATCATAAAACATAATAGGAAACTAATAACAAGAGATATATTTTAAACTTTAATACATAAAAAAGAGAACTCCAAATTATCAATGTTAAAAACAAAACAGTGAATCTAATTATTAAAGTAATAGAACATAAAAAGGCATCTAATGTAGAAAAATAAAATATTTGAAAATAATTGTTAAATACTCAATACGCATTATTATTTGATGTGCAAAGACGATTGGAGATAAACGAGTAGATAGTTTTGCCCTTCATGCCGAGTGTTTTACTCTTGCGTATCGTGTGCTAAGTCATTACGTTTTAAACGAACGAGCGATGCACATGCCATGGCGTGAAACAAGTGTATCGATGAGTTCATTCTTTATTCTCATCAGCTCTTAAAATATTTAATCGGTCTGTCATCGTTATCGCGATAGTTAAGACGCATTTGTTCTATCGATTCGTATCTACGTGAGTGTCGGTGTCAGTGTCAATGTCAATATCAGCATCAATGTCAATGCTAGTGACAGTATTAATGCCATGACGGAGTAGCCGAATGCCAGGATACTGCATTAAGAAGCTTGGATGAAGAACGCAGGTCACAAAATGCTAGGAAGTAAGCAGCGATGCGCTACATATTTGTGCCAAATTATGTATTATATAGGATATTTCCTATTTTAAAAGATATCTAACCCACTTACTGGAAGCAAAGAAACATCGTAGTCGAAATTTGAACCGGTACTCATGGTCCATTATCATTTGACAAATGTAATTATAGCTCCACATGAATATCCAATTATTCATTGCACTGTCTATCTGTACCTGTTTCATATATCAAAAATTATTAGTCCAAGTAGACTAATAATAAGCCATGAATATGAATCTATAATTAATTATGGTCTTAATTAAAGATCGAAAATAATTACCAACTACAAATACCGGTTTCAGAATTTAGTGTAAATTTCATAAATATTGATTTTAACGCGTCTAATAATACTTTGGACCGAAAATCCCTTCTTGTTTACATTTGCTATTTTTTTGCTTTTGTTTTTATCATCGTCTTCGCACGAATTCTATATTTAAATCTTTATTAGTACATTATTATATGCATTATTGAATGTACAACTACTATCCTGTCCTCACAAACTCCTTTTTTAGTTCTTAAATCTCTAAATTCTATTGAAATTTTAAACCAATTAAAAAATAATAATGATAAATTATGAAGATAATTATGAAGATAAAAAGTATATTGTTTTATTTACTTGTTTACCCATTAATCTTTAGTAAATTATTTAATACTTGCTTGTCACACATGCCATAGCTGTGGTCAAATAATTCCATAATTACATTAAGCTATTTCATATGATAGGAAAGAACTTCTTTAATAATTTCGAAAATACCGAGTGCAAATGAATTACATAGTTAATTGAGTATTAAATAATTCTTTAAGCTTCAACACGAAAAACATAACAATAAGTAAACATTTATATGAATATAAAATTATACATTTATATGAATATAATATAAATATAAAACAACTAATACTTTAATATCTTGAAATTCTTCATTAATCCTTTAACTCTGACTAAATTTGCGAAATTAATATAGACACACAATTTTTTTTGATTCAGTAATTTTTGAAATTTTGATTAAAGTTTGTGATCACTCACTGTGGAACTCTTGATTGATGATGTCAGAATTGAGAAAATATACGCTCAAAATTTTAGTAAAATACGTTAAAATAAGAAAATATATCCATAAATTGACAATCAATCAATCAAAACTATAAAATAATTTGAACATTTTCCTCTCGCCCTTCATCAATCAATAAAATACCGTAAAATTGACGAGACATGAAACCTACTTTCTAAAGGTATCTTTTCTCATGATTCTATCACGTTAGTTTTATATTTCATTGATTGTTAGAACAAAAGGAAAATGTTCTAAATATTTTGCAAATTTGATTGATCAACTGCAAATTTTAATTTATTGATATATTTTTTTTTATTTCAAAATATTTCTCAAAAATGTGCGATGTGCATTTCGGGTTTTTCATGTTATAAATTAAGATACCACAGTGAGTATCTAATAGCCTTAGATGTAAGAAACTTTTTCCTCCTGCATTTTCAAAAGAAACAATATATTTAATGTAACCGGTTGAGAGAAAAAGAATGAGACAGAAAGAGAAAGAGAGAGAGGGTGAAAAAGAAAGGGAAGAAGCGAGAAAGAAAAAAGGAAGGAGAGAGAGAGAGAGAGAGAGAGAGTGGGAAGGAGGGAGAGAGAGATCATATCGGAAAGAAACCACTGCGACTATTAATTATATTATCAGAACGTATAAATTGCGGTATGCAACGTCCACTCATTCGTTCATGACGTTAGAACTTACATGGTTATTAAACCTTTTTCCGATTATTTCTGCAGGAGCAGAAAATTTTTAAAATCCCATTAGTTCTACTGCTACATTATCGATTTGTCAGACGCAGTCAAAGGATTACAACGTAGCCCGCAGCGCGCGTATACACGGAGCACAGCAATGTAGTGTTATACGCGAGCGAGTTATACGCACCATGGACGGATAAGCGATACCGAGCGCGATGTAAACCAAAGCCACTGACGAGAAGCTTTGAAGTAAAATTGAGATCGCGAGAGAAGCGACGCGTAAGAGAGAGACCCACACTGCACGTGACATTTATAACATTACACTTTATGTTGTACGCTCGCGCTCACTCTATAAGCGTTTCTGCGTTCGATAATCCATTTACAAAGATAATTGTGAATCTTCGTTGAAAAGTAACTGCACAACGGTTAAATTAAGAGAACGCCATGTTTATACTTTGTTTGAACTTCGCTTTCGCGAAATAAAACACACAGTGCGGATAGACAGGTAATTAAAAGAAAAGGATCGGGTAAAATTCGCTGTGTGGAATATTTGGTCGCGTCAACTGCAATGTGAATCGAATTGAATAAAGATTAAGTCTGTTTAATAATTTAATGTAGGAATTTTAATTAAAAAATTGTGTTAAAAATAAAAAATTTAAAATGTAGAACTAAAATATAGTTATGAGTGCTATAAATGTTCTTCCAACTACGAAAAAAGTTGTATAATTGCATAATATGAGCAATTCTATTTCTGTATAGAAAATTAAATAAATCAGATGATAAGTACACTAAACTAATGACTTTTATAATTAAACGTTTACAAGATGTTTATTCAACTAGAAAAATTATTTTAATAGTTTCCTTAAAATTGTTGAATAAGTTACAATATACAGAAATCGGATATCAATAAATCATCAGTAGATTACTCACTTGCCTGATAGATATATTTTTATTATAGCAAAATATAAACGAGCAAGCTTCACTACTTACAACTTTATAATATGGACCGTGCTTGGGACTTGACTAGAGTTTTTGACATTTTCAGTTGTCAGCTATTATGCTTTTTATTGTTAAATTGAAAAAAAATCATTTACCTTATTTGGATAATGAACTTTGGATTTACTTAAATCAACAATCTATCATGATACATAATCTAAAAGAAAAAAAAAATATATATATATAATCCTATATGGAAGAAAAACTTCCAGTAGATGTCCAATAGACATCCATTATGAAGATTCAAAACTTTTAATGGATGTCCATGTAACATCTATAAGATCTCTACTGGATATCCAAATGTCTGCTTATCGTACTTTCATACGACCTCCATTAGACGTAGTGGATGGAGGTTTCTATGGAGGTGGAGATTTTATGGAGATTCTATACATGTGTAACAGGAAAGTATTACTAGTAATATTGGTGCTATGTCACTTTAACGTGGTATGACTGATAGATACCGAATTTGTATTGAAATTTTAAGATAATGACTATGATATAGGAAAATTAGTATTCTTAATAGATTAATTTTTTTAGGAGAGTCTACAATGTGACCGAAATGTCTAATTATTTGAATCTTTAGGAACAATAAAATATCAACAAACTGCTGATATCAGTGCATAATTCGATTTTTAGTAATTTTAACAATATTCTTTTAATATTATTTTGTCAATCATTTTTTGTTTATCAATCTTTGGAAATAATACACAATAAAGATATAATAATAATATATTTATACTTCACTAACTCAATAAACGCCCGATATTCCTGGAACATTTATAAAATATTTCTAAAATCCAAAATTAACATTTTAAGAATATTCTGAAAAATTCTGGAATACAATAGAATATATTGAATAATGAATATTCAAATAAGTACGAAAAGTTCTATATTTTTATCCATAATTTGAAATTTCCAAAATATTCGCAAGTCGCGCATCGAAAACATTCGAAGGATATCCTATACTTAAACATATATCGCTAAAAACTATATACATATTGAAATAAAAATCCTACATAATAAGGGACATAAGTAGCAAAATAACAACAAAAGAGAAGATATTCCGCCGAATTAGGAGAGTCTTCAATCGTGAGAATTTACGCGGTACAAATGTACTAGATGATTGGCCATCCTAAGCCAGCAATCGACTGGTCATCTATCCGCGCTAAGGCGTTGTTCAACCTGACAATCGAGTAGCACGCGGTGTCCAATGACTCCAACGATGTTCTTATGACTTATGCTTATATAATGTGTCTTTATATGGTTATTTCCCGCGTGATGGCGATACATTTGTAATGCTAGATACCTGATACCTATACAAAGTATCTCAAAACAACCTTCAAAGCTCTCATGTGGTAGTACAGATTGAGATAAACATAAAATTTCTATACCGTTTTGTGATATTCGTAATAATTATTATCGAGATATTAATTAAAGAAGATTTGTGAATGATAACGCCAGATATGGTGAATGAATGTACTAAAAAAAAAAATAATTTTAATAGAAGTGGAATTCTCTCTAAATCTTAGAGGATTTTACTCTTATATATGGCCTTAAGAGGATTGCTTTGAAATCAAGAGAAAAATAATCTTAAACACAATTCTTAAAGATAGAGGAATTTCATATTGAATGTACAATGCAAATCTATTTTTTCTTAATCTAAATTTTCTCTTATATATTTTACTTCAACTCAAAAATATTTCTTTGGGTTTAATAAATTTTATCGCAGAAAGAAAGATCAGAAAACTTTGACCAGGCGTGCTTGTGTGTATCTGTATATGTCCACTTCAATGCCATATAAGATGAAAAACAGCAGACTCTGCTGGGATCGAACCCAGGTTCTTTCTTCCGCTTGTCAGGCAACCGCTCTTTCCACTGAGCTATTTAAGACTTCATGTTTGTGACATCTATATACCCAGTGAAAAATGACTCGTTGATTAACGTTAAAATGATATCAAACTGACGTCGGTTTGACGATTTCAACATCGATTTGATTGAAACGTCGACAGTGAATTGACGATGGAAGCTCTAAGTGTGGCGCTTGGTTTCAACCAATCATACACGACAGTACGCAGCGAAACAACAGTTCTTCGCGTCTCTCGTACTGCACGTAAGACGGCATTGTACTTCCAAGTAACACATTCCTCTTGATATAAAAGGAACACAATCTGAATAATATCTCATAAATGCACGATGAGTGGTTTCCTTTAATGAAAGATGAATATGCTTTCTGTAAGATATTTCTTTTCGAACATAGGGTTAGAGGAAAATTTACTTTGTACGTAGAATAATTTTTTTAGGTGTGGTAGTGGCAATGTTTGCCATCATGTGCTTGTATACTAGGTCAAACTAAATAAAAAGTCTTGTATTATTTTACTGATAACTTTGTTAGATTTTTTACTATTAACTACAGAAGATAGTTCAGATTACCGGATGATCGTTCGCGATAATATATTAATGTTAATTAATAACTACTATATATCGTACCATACTATGCCTTCACGAAAGCTTTGAAGGTTATCCTGGGACACCCTGTATATATCAGAGATGTATATAGAAAGCTTTGTATTTCCTGAACAGAAATATCATGAGTTATATTTCCAATCGAATCACTATATTTATTATTATCTCATGCATCCCGTATATTGTGTTAATACACCGGGAAAGATACCTCCTATCAGCGAGTAACTCGAAATATCATTTCCATTTAAAAAGTACCTTGAGTTTGAAAATATTACGCGATATATAGTTAAGAGTGTATATATTTTCCAATATGTACTCAGGCTAATATATTACATAGAAATATTCTAAATATTTGACTATTATCTGAATATTCTGTGAACATTTCTTTATTATTATGCTGTATATGGAACTTTTGTAGTACGAACGGAATATTTCAAGAATATCTAACCTTTTTACTGGGAAATAATTCATTATATTTTTAGTTGATATTTATAGATGTTATATAGATATCTATAGATGTTTTATATTATGTCTATAAAAGATCTTATATATGTCCGCAAAAAGTCTAGATTAAATATACGGTGTATATCTAATGAACATCCATTAGTGTTCATTAGATATCTATCATAGATGTAATATGGACGTCCATTAGACATTCACCACAGAAATAGATGTCTAGCTATGGATATTCTATGGACATCTAATGAAGTTTGTGTGTTCCATATGGGACGCAATGTTATGTTATTCTCTTTAATTATATATATATATATATATATATATATATATATATATATATATATATATATATATATAT
>NW_022639591.1:310345-320900 GCF_010583005.1 Odontomachus brunneus
TATATATATATATATATATATATATATATATATATATATATATATATATATATATATATCATATTCCAATTCGCGGGAGTAAAGTTGAGTTAAACTTTTTACACGTTATTACATTTGACAACTTGTTACCGTTACGTTATAGAATAGTCAGCTCAATGATTAATTAATGCTAAATACTTAAATCGCTTGACACAAATAAGTGATTACGTAAACATCAAAATTACGCTAGAAGCATTAAAGCAATTAGTTTGCCACTTATAATACAGAAATTGAGTTCGCTCAATTTAATTCAATATTACTATTCTTTTTTATAGTGTAATTACGAATATTGATTACGTGCTAATTATATGCAACTTATTTTCACAATAAAAAGTAAAACTATGGTAATTTATAATGATAAAATTATCTTCAGTGAGTCGCAGCGACAGGTGTTGTCCTTAGAAAAAAACGACTTAATTAAATTTCAAAATCTGTTCGATGGATTCTAATGGATTCTCAAACGCTCTAGTAGAAATCTATGCACTTTTACTAGACACCTAATTAGTTACTATCTAGTATTACTGTATTTCATAGTTGTATCAAAACTGCGCAAAAACTGGAAAGGAACTGAACATAGTTTTATTAAATTTTATATCGCATACACATGTGCATGAAAAATTATATTGTATAGAGACGATTTTAAAACTATGTAAAGAATAAGTGAACGCGTAGCAAAACATAAAGCAAAGAAGAGGAAGTTGGACGAAATCTGGAAATTAACAAAGCAACATGCTATAGTAGAAGTGACGAGTAAGGTTAGAGTTGAAAGTAAGCAAATGACAAATAGATTATATATTAATGATATAGAATTGCATTGCGACAAAAATACATTAAACTATCTTAGAAAGTACCTTAGATTTCCTGTACAATTGTGGACATAAAGATTGTCTGATTTTTTGTTGGCAATGTAACCTAAAAATCCAATGAGAGAATATTACCTAAGAAATACGTTTCTTATATTAAACTATTCGGTTATATTCTGAAATTTATTATAAAAAATCAAACATTCTTTATGTCTACAACTGTATTGACTTTTATTAAAAATTAAAATTGTACAATAAGCAAGCATGCACACAATATCTATTATTACTAGCACAAAACTGCCCATTTTATGAGCAATAAACTTGCTTATTAATCGACTGAATAGTTTCTTTGTTCAATTATTGCTCAGTTCTCGCAGACAAAAAAGCGTTACATCTTGGGATCCTAATAGTTTTATTCGTCAGTTACTAGACAAACGTTAATATAACTGTTCAGTAACTGCTTACAAACTGCGTGAAATTTTTATCAGGACGGTTAACATGGCCAAACTGGATCAGTTAACTCATTTAATTACACTTTGAAACCAATAAAGTCAAACACGAGCTATCAAGAAATAAGTTGCATTGTAAGTTAACATTTTTATTGTACAAAAATAAGTGGTATCATCTAGTGTGTAGTGCAATATTAAATTAATCATTTTTTTGAGGTCATTTTGGAACTTGCATCATCATTGTAAAAATACGAGCGCGACATAAATTATAAAATAACAGCAAAGTAGGCTGAACTTAGTAAATTTTATACTACATAAATATAAAAAAAAATTAAACTATTGTTTAAGTAGTATTATTTACTTTAAAGTAAATTTAATGACTAATGTAATATAATATATTTGCTTGATGAATGTGATTAAAAAAACGGTGAATTTCTTTTCGTCAAATTATCTCACATTCATAAATACGAAAGTCTATTTAGAACATGTCGCGTTTCATATCGTTCGCATTAACCTTTTCTCCGTTTTCTCGGTTGCTTTACGCTGGGCACAACATGAAAGAAACATGTGAGCCGAAAGAGATGATTTATAATACCATAGAGAAAACCGAGTCTCTAGATGGCCTTAGGAGTATGTTGCTCGTGTACATGTGCATGTTTTTTAGTATTTATTTTGAGAAGAATAAAATCGTCAAATGGTTCTTTTAGAACACAAATATTTTTCTATAACTTTTATTAAAGTCGATATAATATTACTGTTAAAAGATATTAATAAGCTAATTTAATAAAGTAAAGTAAATTTAAAAGTTTTTCGAAAAATTTAGCATTAATATTCTCCATCATGAGTGAATAAAGTTAAGCAACATATTATTACTTTGAATGAAATTTCTTACAAGCATATGATATACCGTTTAAAATTACCAAAACATGCAGCAACATGATCATCTTGCCCTGCTACCAAAATACTATTAGGAAAACAGGTATCAGGTATGATACCTGTTTTCCTAATAGTATTTTGGTAGCAGGGCAAGATGATCATGTTGCTGCATGTTTTGGTTATTACAAAACAAAATATACGATTAACAGAATCATAGCAAATATTAAACACGGCAGAAGTTTGCTTTCATTATGTTTGCATAGTCAGTCATAAACAATTTTCTGAGATGTTGTAATTATGGAATTTTAAAAATTAAGATATCTAATCTCAGTTTTCCGACATTGATGCAGTCATTGATACAATTAATTTCTTTAAGGCCATGCGTTTTCCCGGTACGGATACACAGCTCTTGCAGGCATGCAAATCAAACGTGCTACATGCTGTTTTGATATCATAACGTAGTTCGATTGCTCCCTGATATATGCGATGAAACGCTTCAAGGAATTCCACTTTGTGAGATAAATATGCCCTCATAAACACACGCGTGTGTGAGTTACACGACATGCACTCGAAACAGCGTTGCGATGATAAGCGACGGCCGTAGGAAACTCACGAGAGAGATAGAGATAGATAAATAGAGAGAGAGAGAGAGAGAGAGAGAGAGAGAGAGAGAAAGAGAAACAGAAAAGTATTTAATATATTAAGATATTTTGCACCAAATATTTTTATTTTAACAAATTCCATAATATTGCTTACCTCACTTCACCAATTTCTTTTATATTAATATAAATATTGTAAGGGGGGAATGAGAGATATAGATAATATACAGCGTAATATATAGAAAAACAAAATGGCAAATGGCACTGGTTGTAAAAATAAAACAAAATTAACTTTTTTTGATAAATATACCAGCTTTGGTCGCAATAGCAACAAGCGACTTGGCAAGATGACTTGAAGCAAGATGACTTTGCGTCGATTTGCTGTCATATATAATAGCGTTTTCCCTTCATAGCTTAATTCAAATGCCATGAATACTGTAGCAATCTCATGTGACTGTTTATTCCGATAATAGCTTATAATAAAACACTCTTTTTTGATCCCACTAAATATACGAGAGAACTTTATGATCCTTGTAATAAATGCTCGCGTTTTTCTATATAGAAATTTGGACAAGGATCTGGTCACTTCTTTTCATTTATTGCTAGAATCTGACAAGAAAATCCCGTCTGAATCCGGCTTGAAAACGTCCGATTTTTAATAGAGATTCCGGGCAGATAAACTGACAGGAATCCAATCAGACTTACTAACCAGATATGGTTTCCTGGTCGATGTTTATATTATTATTTTAAACTATAGTGGAAGAAAGAGAAATCTAAATTAAAATGTTTTCTATTATTATATTTACATATTTTTATAATGTAAAAACACATTATTCACATGAAGCTTTAAATTGCCACAAGAAATTCATATAATAATCATTTAACTTAGATATAGAAAAAACAACTATTCATAAAATACATTTCAATGTAGAATTAAAAAAATATTACGTATACTTAAGCTTTGTTCAACCGGAAATGATTTGTTGATTCAATATTGTCAACGTCGAAATAATATCGGAATAATGTTCTGGTAAAACTGAATTTGCGTGTAAGAATAATGATGACGAAAAGAAAACTGGCACAAAAGAATAGAGAGAGTTAAACTTGTGCTTCTCAGAGCACAGTTTCACTAATTATAATAAAACTATCGCGTTTTTTCAGGTTAACACACTCTACTAATTATATAAGTGAATGCTGCACATGGAATTCGTATGATCAACCTCATCCAACATAATTTTTCTCGGTTAGACGATACTAGCGCCAGCATGAACCTGGAGATTTCCAACTGGAAATCCTGGATTTGAATGCTCAGACATTTATTATCTTACTAAATATCTAAATTCCTTGTCATGAAGTTATGAGAAAGATCTACACTTTTCTATAAATTAACTAAAATCAAGTTCTAAGTTAGGGAAACAGGTTGAAATCCTTTTAGTTTTTCTTTAATGGGGAAATTCCATCGAAATCCAACAATAAATGGAGAAAAAATAAGGGTTGTCTCTACACGAGTTGTGGATATTAATAGTTAATCGAGATCAACACATGACTTCCTGTGTTTAGGATTGTTAAAATAGATCTGTTTTTCATTTTCCATAAATATTCGTCACAAAAAACTTTTTTGTGCCTGGCAAGCAAGAAACTAAAGCCGGTTCGCAGTCGTGTTTACAAATATTTCATGAAGAAGTTATTTTTTTTTCTTCTAGATCTTTTTCATTACTATCAAATGCTAGAATACTGTTAATTCATCAACTTCAAGCTATTCTTTAAGCTCTTTTAATGTTTGAGCCGTGTTTTTATTGAGCAATGATTCCAATTCGTTGTTCTCCATCTCATTTGGACGATCAGAACGTAACTTGTCGTTGATATCGTAATCAATACATCTAAACTTTTTAAACCACTTCTTATAGAGAGCAGCGGGCACAATATTCTCTCCATAGATCTCACAAATCAGTTTTTCAGTTTTGCAGCAGTTTCATCTGCAATTAAAGTGGTAAAGCATGCAGTGGCGAAGATAACCTTTCTTCAGTTCCATTTTCAATTGCGTTAAATATAATGTTATGCTTAAAACTATAAACTGTCAACCAGGACTGGGTAAAATGCTTCTCAAATTACATTTAAAATACCAAATGTAAAAATGTAAAATACTTTAAAAATTGTATTTAAAATACAAAATATAAAACGGTTTTTTCGAATCCATTTTAAATATAAATTTGGTAAATAGATATTTTAAATGGTTTTCAAATGCAAAATGGTTTTTCTTAGTATATATAGTTTATTTATATATTTTATAATTTTATTTGAGGAGCATACCGTTTAATTTGAACAATAATTGTTTTTCAAATGTATCATCGTGCATGTTTCAATGATTGAGGTTCATAATCATACCTCTATATGAAAATAATCGTTCTACTGACGTAGATGACGGAGAGAGAAGCGCAGTATTATATTTTATAAAAATTTCTTGAATTGTAGGAAATGCAATAAGCGAGTCCAAACATGTATCCTCATTTTGCAAATACTGCAAACATTGCAGTTTAATCATATTTTTAATAGAGGTATTTGCAACACTTTCATCCGAAGATGACCTCTTTCAAAGGCAATGAAGCTTTCACAGCGTAGTACTTCGGATACATTCGTCGATTCATTTGGAGATTTTGACACACAGGTTAGTAAAGATTCAGCTTCATTAACAAGCAATTCTTTGATATTATTTCTTTTTTTTTTTAGTATTCATTATAACTTAAAGAACGGATAGCTAACAGCTGCTAAAATAGCATCGTTTACTCGATAAGAAAAATCGAAGTAATCTTTTATTTAAGCCTTCCAGCAGCACGACTATTAATTTTTCACAATATTTTAAATGGCGGAATTGTAGTTTTTGCAACTTTTTTAACCTTATAACCTCAGATTTAATGCAGCTAGACTACATTTTTTGTTATATCTGCGTTTCCTCGTTATTTTAACTCGGAGAAATCATACGCAGATAGAACTATAATATTGATTCAAGATTGATTCGACGTCGAAATGATCGATGAGCCGTTGAATCAATGTTAATTCAACCTTCATCGGCATCGAATTAACCTTGAAACAACATGTAGTTCTGATTAGATATTTACTCATCAAACTATTTTTCAAGTTTTTCTTGTATTTTTTAATATGCAGGATTTTAATGGTTTTAAACTTTGAGAATATATAAAGATATTCAAGAGAAATGAGAAAAAAATCGCAATTATAAATTCACAATCTTTTTCATCCGAGTTCTTTTATGCAAAAAAGGGGTTTATGTAATGTTTTTTGGTGTTATATGGGCCATTCACGAAATTGTTGTTCATTTCTTGTTGTCCATCGAAAGTTAAACAAGGATAATTAATGTTCGCGAACATTAAGTTCAACGTGGCTATAGAAGAAATTGTGTTTTGGTCAATCACAGAACATGGTTTCTCTTATGCGTCAATGACGTTAGTGGAAATTTGTGAGCGTTTAGAAAAACCATTTACCTATTTTAAAAATGATTAAATGTATAAATATTTTCATTTCAAATTTAAATTGAAAATGGTTTTCTAAAAAGTATTTAAAAGAAAAAATGCAAAATGCCATTTCCATTTTAAATATATTTAGAATGGAACTATTTCAAATGTTACTCTGCTATCAACTTATTAATTCTAATAATTCTGATCGAGTATAGCCAATATTTAAAAACTAAAAAGCAACTTAAAGGAAAACAATTCCTAAATTGTTACTACAGCCATTTGTTTGTTATCTTACAAACTTTTATAAGTACTTAATAACATTAAATCAATTGAAGTGACTAATTTTAAACAGAATAAATGATATGCTAACACTTTAACAAACAATTTTCAGTTAAAAAAAAGTAATAAAATTTCAAATAAGAAATGTAAATATATACTTTTATTATTGTAAACAAATTTACCTGATTACTTTAATCAGAATGCAAGTAACCAAATTTGTCTGGTTACCTTAACCAAAATTATGGTTCATTTCTCTCAAAACAATTCAATTGATGTATTCTGAATTCAGATTAATTGTACCAATTTTTTCCGTGTGTTAATATAAAAAATATTAATGAGATGTACTTCTTTTTTAATATTTATCATCGGCTTAAGGAATCAAAGTGAGAAACTTTTATACGCGAACAGCGAATTTCAAAAATTAATGTTTGTTATTAAAATGGTACAAAGAATAAAAATGATATAGTTACAACATCGAGGACGTTACACTTGTTCATCGCGCATCGGTAATCGATCACTCGTTATTGGAACGTCATCATTGTCGTTACTTTCGATGAATAAAACTAAGTGGAGAGTTTGATTTCGATTCGTAGGTAGATTTTCGATGATAGGCACGATGCGTCCGTCCATGCGACGCTACGCGTCACGTCCTTGATGGGTGGCTCACACTCGTTCTCGCCGGAGGGGTGGTTTTCCAACAGCGCCCGCGCATCCCCCTTGCCGCGAAGCATCGCGGCGGCGGCGTAGGTGGCTGCGTTCGAAATGTCGGCCGAGGAGAGCCGCGCTCTCCTCGGATTCTCCCTTCAGTGTGACGCGCGACCTAACGCCGGTAGGACCGACGCCGCCCTCGCCCCCGTGTGAAGCTAAACGCAACCCGCAGAACAGCCACGCGAAAGACCGAAAGCTCGGAGGGATCGAACAGATTGAGAATCGCCTTGACGGCAGTGAAGGTTGAAGCGAGCCGACGAATAATCGACGAGAGGATCAAGGAGAGATTGTATTCGAGCGATACTAAACAAGGCTTTCTTCTTGTCAGAAAAAAAGAAAGAGAGGGAGGGTGCAGGAAAGATCGACAAGGAAAAGGGAACCACCACCTAAGAAGGAAATTGACGAGGAAAGACTTCCGCGGCTGAGAATAGTCTGTGGTTCAGTCTCGATTTACGGAAGGGAGCAGTGCCGGGAAAGCGAAGCTCAAGACGAGGTCGAATATCGCGATGTAAGCCGAGAATAACCCCTTCGTCACGGACGGGATGCGAGACGATCGAGGATCAGATCGATTGCGAAGAGTGAGTAAGCTCATGGCGAGAAGTAACACCGAAGGATAAAGGACGCGCACAAACACAGGAATGCGCGAAGCGATTGTTCCGAGAATAAGAACCGAGGCAGTTCGAGAAATATAGAGAAACGAAATCTGAGAAGATAGCAAGTCCTGTCGCAACAGAAATTTGCAGTACGAAACATTCGGCATGACGTCATCGTCCATAAAAGTAGAAGGTAACTTTCGTCTGTATTTTACGCGAGCGCGCCTGATTCACGGCACCAATAAAAAATCGAGTCTCGTATATTTAGCTAGGAAAATGTCCATTAACAAGCGACTGATAATCACACACACAATGAAAAGTCAATAAAAAATCTAATAATTAATATCTTGGCTTTGCTATATAACAATAGATTGTGAATATGAACCAGCCAATAAGAGCTTGATGCTTGTTAAATGTTAATCTGAATAACAGTAATAGCTCTTATTTGCTAATTTATAAATAAATCTCTAATTTATTAATAAACAATAACACAAAAACGTTTCACACATTGTTCATCATTCATCCTAAAATATTTTCATGCCCTTTCAAAGAGATTTCAGTCATTGGACAAAAATTCTCTACACAATTTTATTCTCAATTTTATTTCTTTATACGAAATATACTGTATGTATGGTTGCGTATATATATGCTCGCGTGTGCGTGTTTTCATATCCATGTTTACGAGAGATATGCTATTTTTGTAATCTTTCGGTCAAAGTCTTCTAATAATTTATTCATGACTGTTATTGATTTTTATATAATATTCATGCATTTTTCTTTATTATATAAAAATATGTATATTTAACTTGACATTTTTATAAATATCGGATGCTTTCAAAGAACGTTTTGTAATTTACGATAAATATTAGCAAACGCTCAGAGAGTAATTATTAAACATATTAACAGTCACCACAGTATTTATCGAGCCAGTAAAAATCGCGCAAATTACCGTTAATCAAGGCACACAAACGGTTGTTATTTAAATATATGTTAAACGTACATATCAATGTCTTGTACTGTTTGCTCGAAATAATGAGCGGGAGATTATGGAGGTCTAATTAATTACACAGAACGCATCGTTTTTAGCAAATTTACACACCGAAAAATACTGTTTGTCATTTACACTGTTTTCTTGATGCTCAAATTTTTTTTATTACTCACATTTTTCGCGCGTTTTCACTTATATTTTATTACTTATACACCTATTGTATTATTTATCGGAATGATTCGGTGCGCGTCGAGTGGAAAATGCTTAATAAGAAAAGAGAGAAGCGCGCAGTATCATATGTATGATGGTCAATAGTAATTCGCCGCTTGTGCATTATTTCTTTTATTGACCAGTAACAGCGGTTGCAGACGAAACATTCGCAAGTCGCAACGCACGGTCCCGAAAGCACTATTGTCGATTTACGGCGAGAAGTTTAAATCACGAAATCGATACACGCCATAGCCAGTCGCGGGCGTTGGGAATAGTTTTGTTGTTTACACGGCCAGAGCGAATGCGAGCTCAAAGCGCGTCAAGTGGGCTAGAACTGAAGAAGGAAGAAAAGCGGATATGCATTTCGATACGCATTTCGTTTAACTTTCCCGATCGTGCACAGGTTTTTTATCCGCAACTATCCGTTATTCGTATTAATTCAACATGTGTATCGCGATAGCGGATCGTGAATACGCGCGTGAATACGCATCATATCGAATCAAGCTGGCTGCGCGCCGCTGATAGCGTGGATTTTTTTGCGCTGCTAATCGTCGCGCGCGAGTTGAAGCGTTTTGATATGCACGGTAACTCGAACACAACCAAATCCAGAATTCGATCGCGCTGATATCAGTTTCACTTCTTCCGTTGTAATGTGGGCAAACTGGAGTTTGTCCCTCCCGAAACTTACGCTTCCTCCCTTCCAACGCCCAGTTTTATCTCGCGGAAATTGTTACGCGGATATACGAACGATTTGGTTATTGGAGCAAATCCACTCGGTGATTCAGCCAGATTCTAATCACAGGGATCTCGTGCGATCAAATCGACTTTCCTGCCCGGGAGAAACACCCGAGTGAAAATTAAATTAAATTAAATTAAATTAAATTAAATTGAGTAAAAATTATCGCGGGTTTCACCTATAGGGTAGTGAATTGATGTCTAATATTTCTACAAATCAATATTGTAGCACACTCTTCTACTAATATCTATGTAAATAACCTGCATAGAAAACTTCTCAGGATCTAGTTAGATTTCAGTCCGAATTTCTAAAATAATTCTGGATTTTTGTTTGAAGTATATTGTTTCAAATATGTAATTCTAAACGGAAAACCCAAAACTCTCTCAATTTTTTTTTCTCTCTCTCTCTGTAGTCTTCATTTTATATTAATTGTGAACAAAACACATGTTGATTTACCAAATAATTTCATTATTTAATAAAATATTTAAAATGTTCTAAAAATAAATTTTAGATTTTCGACCTTTTATTTTATTCAATATAAGTTAATAAAAGCAGAATTTGATATCATAAAACTATATCAATATTATTCATTAAAAAGCAACTCTTATATTTTTTTGAATATCATAATTATACTCTAGAAATTACATCTCTCTCTTTCTCTCTCTCTCTCTCTCTCTCTGCATTTTTCGCGAAAATAGTTTAAAACTTTTGATGATAAGAACGATAAGTATAAAATAATAGTGCTAAGTTATTAACATAATTACTCTCTCTCTCTCTCTCTCTCTCTCTCTCTCTCTCTCTCTCT
>NW_022639591.1:322456-326148 GCF_010583005.1 Odontomachus brunneus
TCTCTCTCTCTCTCTCTCTCTCTCTCTTTCTCTCTCTCTCTTTCTTATTTGAGTATTATAAATGTTCTAATTTAAAGACAATGTAAAATTAAAAGTTAATAGTTTTTCGTGGCATTCCGTGAAATTCCAGAAAAAATTTACTGCCAATGATACACACAAAAACCCTAAAAATGCTGTTTTTGAAAATCTGACGATACTTTTCTAAAAATCATGACATGCTAGACTTGAACAACAGACTCGTATTTAGCAAGCAAAAATACATCGAAAATGGCTATTCGCACTCATGTAGTCGATAATATTTATAATTTGTTGCCTAGTGTAATTTTATATAGTACCTAGTGGTACTAATTAATACTAAAATTTGTTATTCCAGAATATTTTTTATTGTATATTGTTTTTCATTTCATTTTTAGAATATATGTATTGTAAACTCGTTAATGATAGTTCATTTTTTTTTTATATAATAAGTATATTTTAAGAATAACAAGTAAATTCTAGAAGTAATATTTGTGTGTATTTTCCGCGAAAATAATTAACAACTTTTGATAACGGAAAGACAAGCAAAATTTTCTTATGATGCCTATGAATTGTGTTTTGTATTTTAAAGTAATTTATTATTTGCTTGAATTTATTATAATATTTAGCTATAAATCCAGAAGCAATATGATGACGTCACTGTTTCGGTAATAAACATTATATAAATATTTGTCGTCTTTCAATTGTTGTTACGTTGTTCCTAACATTTACTAGTAAGTATATTATATTACAGTATTTTTTGAACAATATAAAAATATATTATCAGCATAATCTACAAAAATATCATCAGAACTCACCACTAGGTCGATCATTGAAGTCAATTACTGAGTAACGCTATCTAAGAAATATCTAACACTTATCAAATGATACGCCGACTTTGTTAATCTTTCGTGGTTTGATACAGATGCTCCAAAAGATAAATAAATCCATAATTTAGACAAAAAATTATACAGGTTATGAGATGAAAAATCAACCAGTAGTGCACGTTTCCTTCTACTTTTTAAGATTTTTATAAAATAACACAATTTCTACTTTTATTTGCAACTCAATTTCAAAGTGACTATATTGTAGATAAATTATTTATTTCATAATTGAATATTATATATTTTAAGATAACATCACAGGATCTACTTTATCATATTTCATATATAACAGCTAGACAATAGCTAGATTACATAAAACTGATTCTACAATTCAGTGAATAATCAGCCAACGACGAATTAAAAAGTAATGAGCTAGAAAATTTCATCCAGCATCATTAGCTAACTATACTAACTTTTGAATAAACTCGACTAGTTACTTTCAGATAATACTTTTTGAGTTATTATTTGTTCATTTTCTCCGCATAATCTTCTTCCCATTTCTCGGATATCAGATTTCGGGATTCGCGGCGAGATTTATATACGTACGTGATATTGCGCGTAATGCAACGTCCGTTAGTAGCTAAACCCGCGACAGCACGGCGGACAGCATGTCGACAGTAGAGAAAGACTGCGTACGGCAAGACTGCTGCATAAATTAACAGTTTCTGTGGCGAAAACGCGCCGTCACTTCGATCGAACTCACTATCGACCCGCTGTCGGCCTACCATAGAACGTCGACCAGCTGCACCAGCCGAGAGTCGGTCGGTCGGTCGGCTGCGTTCGATCTCGAATCCGCTTGGTACCGCTTGGCAAACGTTCGTTCGTGTTGTCCGCCCGGACCGGGCTATCAATTTCACGGCGATTTGAGCGCGGCATTACCAGGAGTCGCGCGTGCACGGTGGCTCACTGATCGCGGGTCTACTGCAAACATCTGTCGACACAATCGATAATAACTAGACACAGATCCGCGCGCGTGATCCGTTCCTTCCGCCGGCGAAATGAAGGGTCCGCGACCGCATCGTATCGTGTCTTTCGCACTGTTCTCTCGTGGTCTTCTTCAACTACTACGAGACTATCAACGGTTTCCTTCATGTTCGAGAAACTCCTCGGAAACGGCGCGTCTCGTGTAGAACGAGCTAGAAACGAAAAAATTTTGCAGTTATCACTATTGGCGAAGTAGCGGCAGAACCGTCTCGAACTGTCGAGTTGTCGCGGCGAAGTTGCGTGTCGAACGTCTATCGACGAGCAAGTGACGATCTGTAACGCGGCCAAAATAGTACGTGTAACAACGAACTTCGCGAAATAATCATTAATCTTAGCCATAATCTTATCAATCAGTATTATTTATCCATGCATTCGGACGCCAACCGAAATATTAGCATTTCTCTCTGAAAGATTCTTTTAGAATTACATTGCATCGCATACAGAAATTTACAATTGTTTTATCGCGCTCTTATAACTTTCTTTTCTACATTCATCGAATCCTCGCAAAATAGCAAGATGGACAAGTTTTTAAATCACGTCCGTTTCATCAATTTATCACATTATATGTTTTTACATGGAAAATAATTAATCAATGGTCAACAGCGCGGTGGTTAAAATGAATTTTGTTGATTCAATAACAATGTCGAATCGAATACTCAAGTTATTGAAACAAAACATATGATATATTTGTTTGAATAACACGAATATTAGTTTCAAAGGAATTAGAAGAAATATTGGAAGTACCCCTCCTTTTTCACTCCTTTTGGGAAAATATCTTAGAATTATATTGGAATCGCATGCTCTCTTAAAACTTTCTTTTCCTTCATTCACCAAATCTTTATCGCGAAATCGTGTGTTTAAATTGTGATCGTTTATTTGATATTAATTGATATCATTATTTATTTTTATACATTCAAACGTCGCAAGAAATATTGGAAGCATTCCTTTTTCTAGAAAAAAAAAGACAAGGAGCTCTTTAACTTTATATTAGGTCGTATAAAAGTTTACGATCACCTCTTCGCGTTCTTATAACTTTTCTCTCTACGCTTATTGAACTTTCGTCGAGAGATAATTACAATTACGTCGAAACGATTTTACTGATCTTTGTCATTATTATATTGTTATTACGTTGTTTAAAAAATCTTATCCCATAAACGTTATATAACGAATATATGTATTGGCATGAACAAAGCAGTTTTCAGATAACAATATACCGACAAATGAAACGTGTATTTTATGAGGCAAGATTTCTGATTCAACTTAATACTTATCCTTGCAAAAATATTATTTAAAGTGCCTCTTTTCCCTCTCTTTTTTTCTATGAAGAAATACTTTAGGATTACGTTGGATCGTACACACATTCATTAACGGAGATTTGTAACAGTCTACACAGAGAGACCTATTTGTTGAATCAAATAAATATTTCTTTGAAATAGTCCAATAAATTTTTTTGATTGACACATCGAAAATATTTCTATGGAACTAAGCCGCAAATAAATATTCCTCTTGCGTCAAATAAAAGTTTATTCGATCCATCAAAAAATTTGTTTTTATTTTTATTCTAAAGAAGTGTTTATTTGATTCAACCAAATCGTTCTCTCTATATATTCACGCGCTTTTATAACTTCTCTTCCAACGCTCTCAAATCTTTATTGTGAGATAGTCCCGTTTTTTTAAAAAATCGCAACCATCTTACAAATATATACCGTTATTTATCCTTATATATACGAATATCAGAAATACTGAAAGTCCTCTCTCTCTCTCTCTCTCTCTCTCTCTCTCTCTCTCTCTCTCTCTCTCTCTCTCTCT
>NW_022639591.1:329720-344056 GCF_010583005.1 Odontomachus brunneus
CTCTCTCTCTCTCTCTCTCACTCACTCACTCACTCACTCACTCACTCACTCTCTCTCCCTCTTTCTAAGAATATACATTAAGATTATACTGGAATGCAAGAGTTTACGATCACCCCTTTGCGATCCTACAACTTTTTTTCTACAACGTTCATCGAATCTTCATCGCGCGAGCACACATGTTACATTATAACATCTGGTGTTTATTGTAATGAAACTCACGTCTGTCACGACAATATATCCGTCTTAAACGTCGGAAAATCTCTCACGGATATAATCTATGTCCGTGAGAAGATGCTGTCAAACATAAAGATAGAAACAGATATAAATATATATTAGACGTACGTAATAAGTGATTGAGCACGGATCTAGCATGACGATTATGAAATTTCGACGCGTAACTGTTATTCGGCTTATGCATTCGAGGAGAGAAATGGTTCTCCCATTTGTTCCCTCGCGAAGGACATGTCCGATATATTAAATGTTTCGCTTCATTGGAAACTGATTTATACCGGCCTTCCGACACTCAATTCTGTCCGGCATTGTTCCTCTATTACTCTCACTCTGACGTCGTGCTCAATGCTGTCATCGCGTAAACCGCAATTTCGTGCGTGACGCCCCATTCTCGCTTATGCATCGCGACACGCGACGTGAAAGCCGCATTTCCAGAAGAAAATCGACAAAAATCGCAATCTCCACGCAAAACGATTTCCTATTGCCGCTTATCCTGATATGGCTTCGATATGATGTTAATTATAATACTGACATATTATTAATTGCATATTTACTGAATATTAATAAACAAAGGTTAATGGCAGAGAGAGAAAAGACACATTTGATTCTCAGTTTTTATTCAATGGACCTGCCTTGTCGTTACTGTCGGTTATCTCTCGCTCTTTTCGGAAAAAAAATGATTGTATGTGAATCTTTTTTCTACATAATTATATAAAGTAACGAAACCGGATTGGAATATTCTTTTTTAAATTATTACTACAATGCAAATGCATATTTCAACTCTTTAATAAAGTAGAAACACTGAAAGGCAAAATATTAATAAGGTACAAGTGTGCAAAATAATTTGTACAGTGATTATTAAAAAAACTACATTTATTTATTGAAAAATATTACACATAAGTTATGTATAATAAACATAATAATGAGAAACTAAATAAAATAAACAAGAGAAAGAAAGAGAAAATATTTTAACTAAACTATATATATATATATATATATATATAGTGTTAAACTTAGTTTTTGCCGTTTTTTGCTTAAAAACGCACTTATTTCAAAAAGTAAATGAACATATATCAATCAAAATATTTTCCTTTGTTTTGTATAACCTTATCCCATCTTTCTGGCAACAGTTGGATTCCACGACGAAAAAATGAACTGTCTTTTGAAGCAAGCCTTTCCTTTACCCATTTTCGAACTTTTCTATAAGCAGAGCAGTATATGTCAGCGAGCGCGTGCTGCATCGATCAGAAAAGGTGGTAATCTGATTGAGCCAAGTCTAAAGAATAGGCTGAAACAGAGAGAACTGCCTGTTCGAGCTCCAACAGTGTTTCCTTCACCTTTACAACGTGTGGTCGTGCGTTGTCATGCAAAAGAATAACTTTACGTCGATTACTAGCTATTGATGGTCTTTTTCTCTTTAATTCATCGTTCAATCGGTACAATTGTTGGTAACAGTTAGTTGTAATAGTTTGATTGTTGTAATAGCTCATAATAAATGACATACCTTACTGGTCTCACAATCGGGTGAGTAAGAAGACCACTCCAGACTTCCATGAACAAATTTCCTTACTTACCCGATTTAAATCCCGCGTAATTTTTTCTTTGGGGTTACCTTAAAGATAAATGTTACGCCGTACAATGTCAAAACACCGCAGAGCTGATAGATAGTATTCGAAAATGCACTCGCAGCATTCTTATATCTATCTTAGATAATGTATTTCAAAGTTTTTGAAAACGATTACAGTTTTATGCTGATTCCGATGGCTAACATTTTGAAAACATATATTATTAATTCATACGCGCAAGCAAATTTTTGTCCTTTTTTTATAATGTATATTTCAATTATTAAATTACTATATTTCTTTTATATATATATGGTAAAATTTAAAATTAACAAGTTTCCTCTACAAAATGGCGTTTTATTCATTCCATTCGATCTATTTGTTGCGAAATAATAACCTTTTACTTTTAACATTAATTCCCATTAGTCACCCACATCTGTATGTGGCCCAGAGGAAAATTTGTATAACCAAAATTTCATTGTATGAAGATGGATCATATGGCAATATGGCAAAGTATCATATGGCAATAATAATTTTTAATTTAAGTGGAGGCGCTTCGGAGATTTCAAAGTCACTTCCATTTGTTTAAATAGTATGCTATACCTTTTTATTCTTATTGCAATAGCGGATGTTTATATAATTTCAATAACCTATAACATAAGATTATTTGGTATTAAATAAAGAAGTAAAAGAATGATTTTTACTTCATAAGAGATGCTCGAAATGATGTCCGTTTATATGAATATAAAACTGTAATCGTTGACTACCTGAAGCACTTCTTAACACTTCCGGACTGACCGTCGCATATGCTACAATAATTCGTTGCTTTATTTCAAATACTTTATTATTATTATTGTTGTTGTTTATTACTATTATTGTATTATTTTTTCTGAATTAAATCTCGAACACGATGATATTTCGTTCTCTCTCTCGCAATATTATTTCCGTGTCACTTGTCCAGCGCAACATTAGAGCATTATTTCGCGACAGATCGCTGAAATCGCGAATTTCATTGTCAGATAACGAGATATTGGAAAAGTGAACTAATTGGCACATGTCGCCCATGTGCTCGCTCCAAATAATCTTATAACGTTTCTGCATTCGCAGATGCGCCGGTTTAGAAGAACCGCTTTCCTCTAGCTTCAACAGTTTCGTCTATTTTTCTTTCTCGGACAACTACGTTCGCAGCTGAATTTGCGGCTGATGAAGCAAACGCGTTGAAAGCTCGGTAACAGTCGCGCGGCTTGACAGTGACGGTAGTCGGCGAGTCGGCAACGAGGTGTACCCGAGCGACTGCACGCATATTTTCTTTTTATCACGCATTCTACATGATTCGAAGTCGATGCGCACTACGTTCGTTCGCTGGCGTTTTATGAAGAGTCGCGAATATCTGCACGAGGCAGCATGGAAAGGGCCCGAGCGCCGTCGCGTTTACGACAATATCGCGCGTTACGCTCGCACATGACGAACACGATTTCATATCTGCCGGGACATTACTCGTGAGTTCACATCGCGTTCCTGGAACTGTCGTACTCGCCACTTTTACGGAAAACGACGTCGTCGGCCATATGTGTCCGTGCAATTCCCGCGTGTAATGACTCACTCACACGCCAAGGCGTGTCTTGCGACTCGTCATGCTATCTTACACTCGCAAATTGCACGGCACAAGAAGTATTTCCCTAATTTTCTTCTTTTTTTACATAATCTCATAGATATATCCACACCGTTTATCTTGCATCGTGAATTTAATTTTTCGTTCGTAAGCATGGATATTTTTTCGGTCACGCTAGGACGTGGGTATGTTTCCTCTTTGCTGATAAAATATGAAAGCAACCTACTTAGGCGAGATAGAGTAGACTCTGAACACAAGTTGAAAATGTCAAACTTTGATTGTTTTAAGATTTTAAATCATAATAAAGGATCTTACTCTTCTATGTAAGAGAATGATTTGTTAATAACGGATGGAGAAAATAATTTGGTTGAGTGAATCTGACAATGTGAGCGAACCAAATACGTTTTAGTTTGACAAAACATATTTTTTTGTTGTTATGGCCTAAATTCGATTTCAAGAACCAGAAATCCTATTCCCTTATGAATTATTCTCTTATGAACCAAATTTGATTTTTAAAACCAGAAATGTTTCCTTATGGACTATTTTTTATGAACTAAATTCGATTCTGAGACTCATATTAATAGCGATTACATGAAATTGCCCTCAAATGCAATATTCAGATTTAAGTTTAGACTTAGATAAGAGTTTTGCAATTGAATCACAATTACAAATGTAACGTCACACATATATCCTATACTTCAATTAAAAAATTTGAATCGGATTTTGAATAAAAATTAAGTATCTCGTTTGAAACAGATTTCAAATAACGATTATTAATACGTGTCTAATGACACAAAATTTTATTTTTTTTGCATTAAAACGTGTTTGGTTTGTCAGGTTAATTCAACAAAACTTTTTTTCCGTATTCGAAATTTCTAGAAAGGCACATATACCGTGAGAAAAACACAGAATTTACTCCGCATTTCGCGCCAATACATAAAAAAATAGCTTGTTAGAAATTTACTCAGCATTATCAAAAGTATTTCAAATACTTCATTCAAATGTTTAAATTTATTTTGAAGTACATGTTTATTTCAAAAAGTATATTTATTCTGAGCGAAATTTTACTCCGACGATTAAAACGCGATATAATCAGAAATAATCCATATTAATAATTTCACTGGACATATTCAGTGGCTCAGAAATATTTCAATATTACATTACTCTTGCCATGTAATCTCGTTAATATTCTCGTAAGATTGTTACACGCTTTCGACCGGAGTTGGATGTGCGCGATATGAATCAACCAAAGCAAATTTGTATCCGAAGCAAATTTTATAGAGGTTCGTACAAAAAGCATACAACACTCTATACTCTCACGCGAGAAGAAATTATCCGCCATCAATGTAGCCTGCATAGAAAGAATACGCACATTTTAAATATAAAATGGAATTTTGTTAATTTTAAATATAAAATGGAATTTTGTTAATTTTGCTGAAATTGAAATGTGAAATACTGTCTTTAGCTTATTGGTAAAAAATGTCAATAGGCACAACCTGTAAAAATCAATAGTTAAGTCGCGAAGCTTAAAATATCTAAAATATCAGGATTTTGAGGTAAAACTGACATAGCATTCGGAAGCTTATTTTCGTTTAGGTAAGTGTGAATTCATCGATAGTAACCGATAGTAAAATACGAAGGGATTCATTGTAAAAAGGCATCTCGATAGTGAGAGGCGAGTGCATTCATTGTAAAAAAGCATCCCTATAGTGAGAGGCGAGATGATTTACTACAAAAAAAACACCCCGATAGTGAGAGGCAGGTGGAATCATTGCAAAAAAACACCCCTATGTGAGAAGCGACGGAACTTGTGTAAAAAAATATTTCATTAGTGATAATTAAGGGAACTGAATAGATCAATTGCAATCTATCCCATAATTAACTCCTCTTCTCCTACACAAATTCATCCACATGAGACAATATCAACCTATCTCTCATTCAGACAAAAATAAGTTTCCGAATTTTATGTTAACTTTAGCTTCAGATATTGATATCTATGTGTTTAAAATAGAACGTCTGTCTGTTTGTCTATATGTTTCCTATAAACTCTTAAACTCTTTAACCAATGTGGATTAAATTTTGCATAATTACTTTCTAAAACCTTAGGAAAAATATAGGCTACTATGAAATTTGGATATCTCACTTTTATATATCCCCTTTATTTTATCCTATTTATACTTTGTGATAACCTGAGCAACGCCGGATAGTTTAAAATAGTTTTAAATATTTAAACCTCCGTAATTATTGATTTTCGAATATTGTGTCGAATATCCGTTAACACATTTTATCAGTAAGGCTTATCAGTAAAGCACGTATTTCAATTTCAAGTAAATAACGTATTTCAATTTCAAGAAATTTAACGAAATCCATTTACTATTTAAAATATTAAAATGGGATTCTTTCCAAGATTCTCGCAGATGTAGCAAATAAGTTCCAATTAGAATGTCTAGATTTGTTTCAAAATTGATTACTCCACTATAGTGGGAGGACTCCGCATAAAAAATTTTCTGGGATTTAATTGAAATTCATTTCAATTTCCTGAAAAAGTTATGAATACTGATTGGGAAATCTATAAAGATTCGAATTAGAAAAATAATGTTCTAAAATACAATTTTAAATTGTAAATCCAAACAGATTCCATTTTTCTTATTAACGTTCTCCCAAAATTTTCTTCATTTCCATTTTTATTTTATATTTATGTTAGACAAAATACTTTGAGTATTTACACACACTTTACAAATATAAATATTTAAAGAACTTAAAATATTTAAAAAAATATTTAAATACTTATGTACTTAAAAATAATTAAAAAATATTAATAATAAAATCTTTTCAAATATTTTGTTCAATCTTTTATAAATTATAAATATTTTCAATAAAATTATATATATTATATTTTTATTTTAAATATAAAAAAGTTCAACATCACATTAAATATTCCAATGTATAGTCTTATTTACAATTAACAATCAGTAAGTTGTAAGAACAACTGTACAATAACCTATATTTTAAAAAGAATAGACTTCAATCTCAAAATAGATTTTATCTCTAAAAATGGTAATAATGAAAACATTAATTATTACTTTATTATTTTCTGTATTTGCTCTTTTCCTTTTATTCTTTCTGCACAAATTTCCTTGTGTCTTTAAGGTTCCGCTCTTAGAGTTGTAACTTCAATTATTTGGAAAATTAGAATAAGCCCAGACAATATTATGACGTCTTAAAAAGACGTCTTTATGACGTCTCTAAGATGTCTTATGTCCCAATTTAAGACAGCTTTAAAACATTTGTTTAAGATGTCTTAAAGATATCTTATTTAAGACATCTTAAAGACATCCTGTTTAAGATTATTTTAAGGAGATATCAGAGTAAGCGTATTTTATAAACATTTATTTATTTATGGCATATGATTACACAGAATTTTTTTACAAGTTTATAACATAAACGTTAATAAATGATACCTTGGTAGAGTCTATATACCAAGAACGAAAAAAAATTCAAAAATTATATTTTTGTCTATTCACTCTTACTTCAATGTGACATACAGAATTGTCACCTAAAAAGAATAACCATTTGTTTTATATAAAAGTTATGCGGGCATTAAAAGAACAGCACGCCCTTTACATTGTGTGACAATATACTATTCCTTAGAAATTAACTTAGAAACCTGGTATAAAAAATAGTTTATATGAAAATATTAGGTGCTAATGCGTTTATGTGTACATGTGTGTATGTATGAGTTGGCGTAATAAGATAAAACACAGCAGTATATAGTTTCCGCGTGTACTACAGAGCTGCAACTGTTCTATTCTGCTACGAACTTTATATTCCATTCTTGCTACCAGCAAGTCGTAAATATCAACTCATGCATACGTATATTAAGAGGTACATAACCTTTTATTGACAGACAATAGTATATTTATATACTATTATATAATAGCGGCCTGCTCATCTTTGTTATTAAGAGGTTGTGTATGTAATACATATTATATTTTTATTTTAAATATAAAAAAGTTCAACATCACATTAAATATTCAAATGTATTATCATTATTTACAATTAACAATCAGTAAGAACAGCTGTACAATAGCCTATATTTTAAAAATAATAGACTTCAATCTCAAAACAAACTTTATCCCTAAAAATGGTAATAATGAAAGCATTAATTATTACTTTATTATTTTCTGTATTTGTTCTTTTCCTTTGTATAAATATGTATTTGCTCTTTTCCTGTGTATGTGATAGAGTATATAGTATAGCTATGAAAGAGATAGAAAATTGAGAGTGCAAAGAAAAAGAAGTATCCACGCGACCGTAGGGAACATCCCAAAATGTATACATAATTGTATGTTTTTAATAATATTTTGTTGCAGAGGCGTTTATTTTGACGTAGGCTGGTCATATCTAATTAACAGCCTTTTTTTACATGAGCTTTTAAATAATACTTGCCACAGGTGCCATTTTGATTAGTAATTAATAATAGGCTAAATTAATAATAGCAATACTAGAGGCATCTTGTATTGACATGAACTGATTCTTATGATAGTAAGTAACATCAGAGAGGCTCAATCTGACATATAAACTACTTATGAGTTTATTGAAAGTAGATTCATTTATTCAGATATAAGATTTGCTTACTTTTAATAATATTGAAAGCTAGGGGCATCTTATATAACGTGAACTGGTTCTTGTTAATACAAGATAATAATAAGTAACATCAGAGAAATTCGCTCTGATATACTATTTATAAGCTTATCGAAAGTAAAATCATTTATTCAAACACGAGATGTTTATTTTTAATTTAAATATAGCAATATTAGATAAAACTAATCGTTACAGTACGAATGATGCATACACTGTAAAAAATCTTGCGTATGTAGTACGTAAACAAATGTTCCAAAAAGTCCACTCTAAATTTTGTGTCGAAAATAACTCATTTATATGTTCATTCGTGTGTTATTTACATTATGTATAGACTAGTACATAATAAAAATAACAGAATATGTATAGACATATAACATTATGTATAGACTAGTACATAATAAAAATAACGAATGAATGAGTTATTTTCGACACAAAATTTAGAGTGGACTTTTTGGAACATTTGTTACGCAAGATTTTTTACAGTGTATATGCATCTGATATTCAATTCGAATAAGGCCTTAACACTAAAAGTGTCTGACACAAAATAGAAAGTGTTGTGTGTATTAGTGATGGCAAATCGTATCCGGACACATTAGCATTTTTCCCCCTTTATTTATGTACACAGAGACATTCCGTCTATTCGTATGACTATACGAATAAGACGCGCTATGCGAATAAGATGCATACCTGTTAAAATTGGGAAGTTACTCCAACATCCCCTTTAACATAAAACTTTATGTATCTACTCTTTCCGCTCAAGATTAGGATCAAGGATTAATGACTGTTAGTGGATAATGATAATATTCAATAATATTCGAGTTATTTCTCAAATTTACTGTAATATTTAAAGCATACAACATCGGATACTATTGTCCGCTAACTGTCATCGATTCTTAATCATCCTGAGTGGAAGAAGTAGACGGACAAGCAAATCGACAATATAATCATAATTCTAAGAAAATATATGTATGGAAGAAAGGAGAATTTTTACTTGGCACAACTCAAATAATTGAGAGAATAGTTGACCTCGATGGCAAATGATTCTCCGCGATAAGCTCGTTATGTCTGCAGGACCCTCCTCCTGGGCCATCGATACGTTTAGATAATTGCACTTATTCATTGATATCGATTTTTGACGTCGTTTATTGATCCGTTCTCCGTGGGATGGCGTATATTGACCGCCACAGAAATAGATCCCAATTATATTCCAGAAAATTCTAAGTTAGAATAAGAATAGGATTTTCAATTAGTCATACTATTTGGGATAAGATTGTGTAAAACTGCAGTTTAGGGAAGTCATCTCCAATTGCCTTGATCTTGACTATTATATATTATATATAACATAATACATGACTTAATATATTATAGAAATCAACTTCCTGAGTAACTTTGAGAAAGTTTTAGCCGTCGCCCGTTGTTCGTTAAAAAGTTATTAATAAAAGAAGTTTCATAAAATGAATGTAATTTTTAGACACTATATATACAGAAACGTCGAATTTGTAGACTAGGAAGATGCCTGCCTCTAGCTCTGTGTCTGAGGAACAGCACCCCCCAGACTCCCCGTACCGGGACGGGGAGAAGGGCGCAGTCTTTTGTGAGTTCTCATTCTTTAGAAAATACATTTTTTTTGACAAAATTTTTAAGATATACATTTTATACAGTGTGAAAAAATTACACCATATTTGTGAAACTTCTTTTGTTTATAACTTTGAGCTTAAGCACAAAACCTGCGCCACCCCCCGCCCTAGTGCGGAGAGTCTGGGGGGCGTAGCTCCCCAGTCACACGGCTAGGGATAAGTACCTTCTTAGCCTACGAACTCGATATTTTTGTATATACGGTGTCCAAAAATTACATTTATTTTATGCAACTTCTTTTATTCATAACTTTTTAAGAAAGTTAATTCAATCAAACTGATTCCAGTGTGAATAGTAAAAGTTGAGTTACATTATGAGTTACATAGTGCGGAAAGGCAGAGTCCCTCCTCCGCGTATACATGTGTCTCGTATTTATTTATTGGTTATACATAGTGTCGGAATATTATGTTCTTAGTAAAATTCTTTTGTTAATAACTTTTTAATAAACAACGAGCGACGGCTAAGACTTCTTGTTTGTTACTCAGAAGGATGACCTCTATAACATATGTCAAGATCAAGGCAAGTTGATTTTGAAGTTGACTCCTTTAAACTGCAGTTTTACCAAAGAAGAACTTTAAGCGAAAAATAGATGCATTGTCACATGTGTGACACTGATAACGAACGTGTTAATAAGCTTTCCTTTCGCAGATTGCAAGACACGACATGTACACACACACACACACACACACACACACACACACACACACACACACACACACACACACACACACACACACACACACACACACACACACACACACACACACACACACACACACACACACACACACACACACACACACACACACACACACACACACACACACACACACACACACACACACACACACACACACACACACACACACACACACACACACACACACACACACACACACACACACACACACACACACACACACACACACACACACACACACACACACACACACACACACACACACACACACACACACACACACACACACACACACACACACACACACACACACACACACACACACACACACACACACACACACACACACACACACACACACACACACACACACACACACACACACACACACACACACACACACACACACACACACACACACACACACACACACACACACACACACACACACACACACACTTCACCTACTTCGAAAATAAATCTTGTATTACTAAAAGATATAAATAACTAGTCTTGCTCCGCAACAATGGTCCCAACTTTTAACCTTGTTATCCAAGCATAATTATTTTGAGGAATCAGACTGGAATATTTTCTATGCGGGACTAGATTAACTAGCGATCAAGTGAAACGAGAAAACAGTGGGTTGTTCCGCGGAAATTGATGAGCGTCGAGAGTCTTGAGAATTCGCGCACAAATTTTGTACGAGAGAGAACAAGCTCATTCGCGAGAATCTTCCACTACCTATGCTTAAATTACGTGTTAATATTGTATAAGGGCTGACCCATCTACTCGCTCATAGATCACTCCAAGATTTTAATCTACCGCGGCATTACAAGTGACGTCAAAGCTCGGGCGATGAATCGAGACATACATAATGTCGTTCGATACACGAATGTCATGTAATCACGATTCGTGTCCGCGTAACCTCGAATTGTACTCTTATTTCCACAACTGTCAATTCATCCTTTCTCAATTTTTACCTTGGACTGTAGAATATTTTGTTATTTTTTAAATTATGATGTCGATTAGAAACAAACACTTAGGCGTACATATCGCGGAATCATATAAGGTATCAAGATCAAAAAGATCGCCGTGTGAGAGACGATTCACTGCAATCGCCTCATCGTATCGCGAGCGAAATTGATGACCTTTCACGGTTGTCCGATTCGACGTGACGCTAGAAACCTCGAAGTCAACATCGATATTTCGTACTGCTGGCTCTCGGCGACTCGAAGGAGCGAAGACCACAAAAGATTTCAGGAAGAGAGGGAGAGAAAAAGACGAGCAGACAGGAAGAGAGGAGGGATGAAACGGAATTTCGCCAACTATAAAAAGTTAATTGCAAAATCTCCTACCACCACCTTCTATCTTCCTCTCCGCCCCAACAGGGGAAACTTTCCATACCAGTTGGAATTAGATTCGGGTGATCGATGAGACTGACTCACTCCGTGCGGAAGGAAAGGCGCGGATTCTCGAGAAAATCGATGTGAGCACGTGCGGCCGAATCGCTTGTCCATCAAAGGGCGAAACCCCGTATAGACGTAAGAAACGCGATCGTTGCAATTTTTCTAATGGCTATCGTTGAACGCTCTTTAACTCCTCGCGACTGAGGTATCACGCGCAATTTATGCTTCTTCTATCGACGTAGCTGTAACGGCACTCAAATGCTTGTATACTCTGCATATCACTCGTTGAACGTTTAAAAAATAAATATATGTGTATATAATATATGTATAGTGGATTACAAAACGATTTAGACACAATGTAGCTGGGAACTCATCAAATTGTCAAAATTTAAAATCATTACTGACAGTAATAATAATAATTATTATTATTATTACTGATCAAGTTTGTCAGTATTAACATTCAATAATAAATATAGTTAATTTAATATAATTTATTATATTATTAATATGACTATTTATATAATTATTAATTACATTATTATATTACGTAAGTCTGTCGGTAATAATTCTTGAATTTTGACAGTTTGTTAAACTAACTTCATTGTGTTGTGTATTGTCACTCCGGTTTCTGTCATAACCAATTACTCGCTCAAATCTATAAGCAATAATTCTTAAATGTGATAACTACATAAGTTACTAACTTTACTAGAAAAGAAGTGTTCAAATAATTTTGTTCTCAACTATATACGATCTAAAAGTTAATCGAGCTAACAATGCGCAACAAAAATTGTAATAATCTTCTCCACATCATTTCCAAAATATTTAATTGCAAATTTCTATCAATCATATGTAGAAACTCTATAATATAGCAAATTTCTTCTAATTTGGGATGTTTATATATAAGACAAAAGTTTAAATACTTGTTGTTGTATAAATAAAATAAACATTTAAGCACACACACACACACATATTTAATTGAAATATCAAGTATAAGTTTATTATAATTTATTATATGACCAAACAAACTCCAGAGCAAAGTTCAATTATAATTATGTAAATGCTTTCGTTTGAGTAGATAGTTGTATTTATACTACATGTTACTTCCTTCCAATAAGCGTCTTTAAAGTTTCCACCAAAAAATTTCGCTACGCAGGAGAAGGTACTTCGGTTGTACGAGGCTCGTGTCTCATAATTTAAAGTTAGTTACAAAGTGAAAAAGTGATAAAAACTATAATACATATTTTCCGAGACAAAGATGGTTATTCTATTCGGACAAGAGCATTTGCATAATTATAATCATCATTCTGATTTCATTCTGGAGTTTGATTGATCATATAATTATACTTTGCGTTTCGTCCAAGTTGATAGATGTAGCTATACGAAGCAAATAATTTGGGACTATAATTGAAGTCATTATATTGAAAATATAACAATGAGAGAAATAATTTTGTTAATTTTTATTACTTTTATAAAAGGATAACGTACGCCTAGGTAGTTTGAGACAACATTTAACGACATATAACGAATATAAATTCTAATATAAACCTTTGAACTCTAATTAAACATGTATTTAACGATTTAGGATAATTGCCTCTGACACGTCTGCTGACACGGCATGCCGTCGGCACTAGAGGTCTATTATAAAAATTCACAAAAGTCGAAAAATCCTTAAACCAGCCTGCCCCTCTCCGAATTTCATAAACCGTAATGTCTCCACGAGCCACTGCCGAGGAGCTAGCACAACACATTAAACGTATCATAAAAACAAAGATGTTAATTTTTTGGAGAAAGTCAGCTTTATCGAACGACTAATTGACTGACTAGAAGCCTCCCGTATAAAATTTTTAAATGTTAGAAATAGGGCGAAGGGAGGCTCTGACATCAAATCCTAAGATTTCTCTATGTAAAAGGACAGAAGCGACACGACGAATAGTACAAGCTGGTCTTCAAAATAACGGAATAACAACACTGATCGAGATTGGTTTATTCCTAAGATTTTTAAGTGATCAGGAATCTTAATGATTACAGTGTGTGCTAGAAACTGTGAATTGTTGCGTTTTGTAAGAGACAGCGTTTGGACTCTTTGCACTGATGCCAATACTATTAAAGTGGCTAACTTTTAAGTGAAAAATTCCAAGTTTAAACTGTTAACGAAACTAAATATTATAGCAATAACGGGTACTAATATATTTGAGTGTTTCGAGGGTTTTAACACAAATATTCCGCCTTAAAAAACCGCCTCACTCTTTCACTAGAGCCAAGGTTAGCATTAGACATTAACGACAACACGAATAAATATGAATTAAAGATACTATCGTAATATTCAGAAGCTGTGTCGATGAAGCCTGTGAGCCTAAGAACCTGTGATATACTTGGCTGGAACCAGTCAAGTCCGTGTTCGATACAAAATACCATCATAATTTAGTGGACTTCTTATATTATATATTGCGCTAGAGTTGAAACAGTAAAAAGTCAAGACTATTTCTATAAATTTTTCTGATAAATTTTTCATCTAAACTCTCTCTCCCCCCCCCCCCCCCCTTTTT
>NW_022639591.1:344120-373881 GCF_010583005.1 Odontomachus brunneus
CCCCTCCTTGTTTGCTTGACAATTTTTCTACAGCCAAAGATACTATTTGTCATAATGGATGTTGACTCCTAACAGGGGAAATCAAAAGATTAAGATTATTTCGAGATAAACTAAATCTGCGTTGCATAATTTAACCTATGTAGATAACTGATAAGAATCCTTTCTCACGTAAAAGCATGGCTAACGATTTCATTAACTTCATAAGTATATATGGAGTTCATGAGGACAAATGACAACGCACAAAATTCAAAAATTTTCCTTTAAAAAGAAAAATGTAGATATTTTCGATGCATTTGAGATCAATAAAAAAAGATCTAGATCAATAGATACTATAAAACAATTTAGAGGTATCAACTTAATAACTGTTTTTAAGTCTTCTATTTTAAAGTGAGATGCAGAAATGAATCTGTTAAGAGATATTAAGTTTAAAATGAATCTTTTGCTCCCAGATGTCTTGTTTATAAAAAAGTAAAAGTAGAGGTACTGATCTGGTTTAAAAATAATATGTTATATGGCTCCTTTTGCAAGAAGACGATCAATTTCCATTGCTCACCATAACAGTTTCGGTTCGCTCAATCTTGGTTCCTGTAAATATGGTCAAGAAGGAAGAATTTGAAGAAAAGGACTCTTGTAACCAAATATTGCATTCAAAATGATAGCGTCGTTAGTAATCTTTAAACAATTGTCTGTGAAACTGGTAAGTCTGCCAAGTTAGCTACCAAGTTCACTTCTACCGACAGTACTGAACACTCTTTGTTCGAAAACTCGATCGTTGTCTCGTCGATCAAGGCACAGTCTTCATTCTCTGATGAGATATTGGTCGATGGATAAAGGTTCTCGCATTTTCCTGCAAAGGTCATTATATTTGACTTCAAGAATATTGCTCGCCAAAATACTGTTTATTTTCAGGCGAAGCATCTAAAACATTTTTATCCGAGACTGTTAACATCGGTGTAATCAGAGATCGTCTAGTTTTCGTTTTGAACATACGAAATAAAGCGATCAGCATCATTTGCTGCTTCAAATATACGTCTGAGATTCTATTGCTCTTCCAATATATTTCAAAAGCTCTGTCATGAGCTATCTGTGTCGCTATCGCTGCTTTAATTATGTCCTGAATCTGATATTCATCTCTTTTTATCGACATTAACGGAATAGCTTGCCATATTTCTGCATTTTATGAATCTTAGCTAATGGCAAGTTCTACGAGACAGAGTATTTCTTTCACAATTCCTCTCTATTCTCTTTCATCAACTCGTTTTAAATATAGAGGACTACGTTTTCGTGACTAAATTATGAACCTTGCCGAGACTCGCCTTATCGCAATTTGTAATCATTAAACTTATCCTAAACACTGCGACATCATGTTCTGCATTCATGGCTTTTGTAACGAATGTCACCGACTGACTCCTTTCAGAAACTTCCTCCAGTTCGTCTTTATAGAAAATTCAAATTCGCTGTACAACAGTTTACATGACTCCCACTCAAGGAGTTACTGCTGATTAGACATGACCACACTCTTAGTCATAATTTTCAGTCCCAACTTCGATTACGTCACATGTACGGATTTGCCTCTATGGACAGTCTCACAATCATCAAATATATAGTTAGGCAAGACCAAATTAGAAAGTTATGGTTTATAAGCATGACGTGATAGTTATATGAGAATATCTTGGATTTAATGCAGAGTCTCATAGGTAACAAAGTGCATTGTCTAACAAAAATTCAAAGTTGACCGTATTCGACTATATTCTCTGTAGTAGTTCATAGTCCGAAAAGAGCGCTTGCCAACATTAGAAACCTCTGCCTGTTACTCGGGTTCTCTAATTGTCGGAGCTCCGCTCGTTTTGTCGTCGAGATGTAGCGAGACTGGGTTTGAAACGGTGGTTCTTGTGAAGGTGCTTGTAAGAGAAATTAGATTGATTACGTTGGTCTACCGTACTTTACTGGATTGTACCAATAATCCGAACAACATATCGAGTTTTTCATTCAGGCGTGTTGTTAGTCGATTCTCTATCGAGCAAAAATATATTCACTATAGCGAGAATACTCGAAAATTTCTATGAATGCTCATCTGAATCTTCTTATGAACGTTCATACGAGCGTTCTCGAGATCGTTTTCGAGATTTTCGAATATGTTTCCCTATTTCTAAAAAACGAAGGACACATACGCATGCACATATTTGTTGCTCGGAATAGCAAGCAACATAATGAAGCAGCATGTGCGACCAAGAGACATTCTTCTATCACATTTTTCTTCTAACCGAAGTTTTTTGGCAGGAACTTTAAAGGCTTGTTAAAAGGGAGTAGCGTGCAGCATGACTACATTTATTTACGGAAAAAATGCAGAGCATAATTAAAATATCACATTAATTTATCGTCAAGTTGAAGAGAAATTTAAATCTTTCAATAAGATCTTTCAATAAGAATATTTGTGAAATAAGCAATATATGAGAATAAAAATATAATATTATATACACAATAAGTTAGTGCTAGATTTAAAATAATCTTATAATCCCGTGTAGAAATTTAAACATCTGAGAGGTCATCTCCACTTATCACTAAAACCTAATTGAGAAACCATTTTAATCTAACGAAAAAATAGGAAACCAGACGATAATTCTATATTTAATAGGGATACCAGTTAAAAAACGGTTTACTAACTGTTTACTAACTAGATTCGTCGTCGATATTTTTTTAATTTACAGTTAAATTTATATTAAAATTTATAATATATATATATATATATATATATATATATATATTTGTATATGTAAAAATTAGGAGATATACACGAAGAAAAATTTTATTTCGTATAAATAAATAAGAATCGAATGAAAAACTCGTTGATGAGAAATAATGTTTCTGTTATTTAAAAACACTCGTTTGAACATTTAGTTGGGTTAAAATTTGAAAACAACTAAGAATAATTGGCTAAAATCTCAGCTAAGATCAATTGAGAATAATTGGTAGAAATCTATAAATCTTTCTTACAACCGAGTTTTTTATCTGATCCTCAAATAACAGAAAATTCAGCTACATTAACGGAGTTATTTTTCCCAAGTATATATGTGAATTTTAAATGTAATAACTTATTTTATGCACTTATCAGATAGAAACCTAACTTAAAAAGTCTTAACTTTAAAAAAGCAAAGTTCATTGAAATCTGTAAAACTTTCTTTGAAGAGTATGGCAATAAGTTAATAAACTTTATCGCTCGTTCTCTCTTCAGTATCCTTATTGCTACAGACGGACGTGTCTCAACGAAAAAAATTTACGTGTATTCGTATTTTTTACTTACAGTTTGTAAGTAAAAATCCAGTTGCTAAATTTCCTGTTATATGTCTTTTTGCACTTATCTATATAATTTTTTTATTGCTGAGTTTTTCTTTTGTACGCATTCTTACAAGTAATCCGAGAATGATTCTCTTCAGCGTTATTGTACTCATCGCGAATAATCAATGTATCGCACGTCTCGTAATGTAATTTACATCCCGTTGTGATTACGTTCGCGTACAGAAATAAGAATAAAGATAGAAGAAACGAGCGAAAGAAACAAACAAGTTAATCACGTACCCCTCAGGAGAAAGTTTCACGGATTACAATAATATCTTTGCTTTTTTAAGATTAAGATACTTCCACTGATCAAGTTCTATTAGTGAACAAGATAATATATAAAGCGAAAAGCAGAGATTTTTGCATAAAGCACAAGGAAATGAAACAATCAACTTCCTTCACTTTTATCCTCACAATGAAAATAAAGAACTCTTATTGATTAATTTTATTATGCAAAAGTTTGTGCACTTTGCTTTCCACTTTGCTCTTAAGATTTCTAGTCATGTCCTAGTTTTCTCAGTTTTTTAAGCGACACTATGGATTTAAAAATTACAAACTGGAATTCAAGTTAAATAATCACACATTTACCATTGTGCGTAAATATATGCATTCTTAACCAAAAACTATTCAGAAAGTTTTCATTTTCCCAAGATTATACTAAAAGTAGGTTTTACGTTATTAAAAACAGGTTAAAATCTTTATAGTTTTCTTTTCTTAATATCATCGGTATCTGACAATAAATTAAATAAAATTAGAAAAATTTCTACACCAGATGCTATTTTTATATTACTTCTACATTCCTTATTTATTTTAACATAACATATCTATGTATTTCCAATTCAAATTAAATTGAATTAATCACTCATCAAATATATTAACGAGTATACTTCATGTTTATATCTCTTTTCTTATAATTGATATTGACATTAAATGAATATCTTATAATTTTTATTTCGTCGCTTTTAAAAAATGTTATATCTTTTGAAATAAAAAAAATAATGGCTTATTATGATATTTACTTCGATATTTATTACTAATTTTATCTTACTATTATTGTTACAAAAATATTTTTTTAATCATCTTGAGTGGTTTTATTAATAAAATACTAACTAACTAGAGCATAACGTTAAAACTTCTCTAAGGTGTAGCTAGTCTGCAACAATATTGTTAAAATGTTAGTGGTTAATACAACACGAAGAAGCATAACAAACTATCTTAAATGTTTATAAATATTTAGTAAACAAAGAACATTATACCTACTTGTTAAAACATTGATATTATGAATATTTTTATAACGTTTCTGTATAATATTTTATAAATGTGTTTTTAAAATGTTACGTAACAATATTGCTTTCCAAATATTCAAAGAATATCTTAAAAACATGAGACAAAACATTTTTTAAACGGTATCGCTTAATTAGCAAGAAACATAAAAGTAACAAACAATACATGATATATTTGAACACATAATCATTTGAATACTTATACTGGACGTACTATAGATGTACATGAACTGATGAATATCCGCGTATAATATTTATTATATATTACATTGTTTCTCGAACATTTTTAATATATACTGAACTCTTTAATATATACTGAACACACACACAGACACACGCACACACAACACAACACAATGTTTCATTTAATTGTTGAATGTTATAAATATATTCGGGAATATATAATATTTTATTTTTCTGCTTATATCATATAATTTAAATATAATTTAATATTTAATTGAAATGTTTTAATAACAAGAAAAAAATTTGTTTGTGATCAAAATCAACATAAAATTTTTTATGATTAGTATAAATTGTTTTTATACATGTTTTCTTAAACTGATTTGTTATGTCCTGTAATCATTTTAATGTTTAGCTATAAATCCGAAAGCTGTCATAATATTTGGTTTAGATTGGTGCGCTAAAATATGTTTTATTAATATTTATCGAATATTACTGCGTTATTTTATTTCAACATTTGCTAACAGGTTTCTCCAGTTAGTGTCGTCATTATAATTAAAATTTTAATAATATTAAAGTATATTATAAACATGATTCACCAAGATATTGTTAGAGTAATACAATAATATAATTGTTACACTGCCATAATGTAACGAAATGTAATATGTAATATAATATACATGTCACATGTAACGTATACATATACGCATAAAAGAACACAAATCTGCGATAAAAAATAAAGATTATCACTCAAAAAAATTAACTTGGACCTGATTGGGCCCAAAATCTAATTCACATAATCGGTCAGAAAAAACACGAATTTGCAATAAAAAATAGAATCTCTATTTAAAGAAATCGACTTAGGCCTAATTGAGCCATAACTATGCCCACACATTACCTACCGTTCCTTCCTCCATATATGGGTACCATATGGTAGTGATATTTCAACTTATTTAAAACTTATGTAAAACTGCAATCACCGACTTACCATAGAAACCTCGATAATTTCGAAACGGCTGATCTAAAATAGATAAAGTAATTTTGAAAAGGGGTCTTAAGAAAATCTATAAAAATATGCAATAAAAAATAAGTGGCTCCATTTAAGGTAATCTTGCTTTGATATTCAAGGTAATCTTGCTTTGACCTTGGCAACATTAAGGTTAAACTGATAAAATTAGTAAATAGATTTTTTGGAAAAAAGATATACAGGATCAAATCTTCATGATGATCCTTGAACGTAGAACAGATTGAGATGAGCAAGAAAGTCCTGTGCCGTTTTGCGATATTCGCAATAGTTTTCGAGAAATTAATTATTTTGTCTCTAATGAGAGCTAATGAGAGCAGAGAAAGTGGCAGCCGAAAGAAAGATGTCTTCGGCTGGCGCACGACGTGATACGATGAATCGCGACTCGCTGCGTCCCTTCGCCTATAGCTACGAGACATAGCGAGGGCTTGATACACTAATGCATGTGCATGACATAGCCGAATCGACGCCAAATCTAACAGACTAAGGGACATGACAGAACTGTCCCTCACCGATTTTGATACGCTTTAGATATGTTGTAGAGCATCAAATAGTAAGAGATCCATATTTTTTTATATCGGCTTATCTCGAGCTTTAGGAGTTAAAATAGCCCCTTGAAAAAAATTAACTTTTTCATTTTCATGAAATAATTCCTAAGATATGAAGTATATTAAGAAATGTTTCCTACAAAAGTTTTACAGTATTTAATACTCTTTGCAACGGCGTACTTCATTTTTTCCAAATGTTAAATTTTTTACTCCCCCCCTACACTTGTTTTATCCTCACATAATTTTTAAGTTTTTGTAAGGACAAAAATTGTAGAGTATTTAATACAAAATCCATCTATATATAATAGTAAAAATTGATCTCGTTTTAATCGTTGGAAAACAACGTGATAACATCAAGTTATAGGCGCCACATTGCCCAAATAGATGGACTGTAGATAGATACGTTATTATAAGTAAGGGAATATAATAAATTGTAGAAAAATAACATAGACAATTGCATATATTTAATTTATATTGTTTACAATATATAATATGTATATGCTTAATATTAATTATGTAATAAATAAAATATTAAAGAAAAATCGGTACTAAACTTGCATATACCCAAAAAATAAATGTGTTTTATTTATGACACATATTTGTTACAAAGGTGGTGCTCATGAAAAAAATGTGTGATGCAAAATGATTGTTTACACCATAAACAAATAATTACACTGTTTGACAAAAATCAAACTTTTTTCGTGACACGAATACGAATAGTCATTTCCGATGTATCTTTGCCTGCTGAACACGTTGTCCAAATTTAGCTAACATGTCACAATTTTGAGAAAAATGATGTTAAAGAAACCAAAAAGAACGATTTTGAGGGTTTTCGTGGCGCTGTCGCGTAACCAGTAAAAATTTTTCTACATTTCGTTAATGCCACGCGAAAGTATCAACCTTCAGCTTAAAAATGTATGTGGTCTCGGTTCCCAATAGTTTTTTATTTTCAACATATGGCCAATTAGAAATAGTCGTCGGTATCAATATCACTGGGCAGAATAATTTTTTTTTTGCAAAAAGGCGAATGGTCATTTCCGATGTATTTTTGCCTGCTGAACCTGAATCTATCATCCAAATTTGGTTATCACATCACAATTTTTAGAAAAATGGAGTAAGATACAAGATAAGAAGATTCCCGCACTTTTATGACAAGAAGGCTTTTTGACCTCCTTGTCACCATTTTTCTCCAAATTGTGATGTGACAGCCAAATTTGGACGACGGATTCGTGTTCAGCAAGCAAAAATACATTGGAAATGACTATTCGTGTCACGAAAAAAGGTTCGATTTTTGTCGAACAGTGTAATTATTTGTTCTTGGTACAAACAATCACTTTGCATCACATATTTTTTCTATGAAAACCATCTTTGTAACAAATATGTGTTATAAATTAACATATTTATTTTCTGTATGTATGCAAGTTTTGTATGGATTTTTCTTTAATATTGTATTAATTATATGATTAATATAATAGCACAGATATTATATATTATAAACATTATATATTAAATATATGCAATTGTCTATGTGTTATTTTCTACAATTCATTATGTTCCCTTACCTATAGTAACATATCTATCTACAGTATCGATCTATTTGGACAGTGCGGCGTCTATAGCACGATGTTATCACTTCGTTTTCCAACGATTAAAGTAAGATCAATTTTTAATATTATATATGGATGGATTTGGTATTAAATGTTCTACAATTTTGGTCCTTACAAAAACTTAAAAATTTTGCGAATGTAACGAATGGAGAGGGAGTGGGCAGTAAAAAATTTGATATTTGAAAAAAATGAAATATATCGCAAAGAGTATTAAATACTGTAAAACTTTTGTAGGAAACATTTTTTCATATACTTCATATCTTAGGAATATATTTCATGAAAATGAAAAAGTTAATTTTTTTCCAGAGGCTGTTTTAATCCCTAAACCTCGAGATAAGCTGATATAAAAAATATGGGTCTCTTACTTTTTGATGCTCTACAACATATCCAAAACATCAAAATCGGTGAGGGACAGTTCTGTCATATCCCTTATAAGAGTGTGTTACCGCTTCGTTGTTCATCTTTACATACACTATGCAGCCGAAGCTACGACACGTTTCGATTCGGCACACAGATATGTCATGCACATGTGTTAGTGTATCAAGCCTCGCTGTATCTCGTAGCTATGGGCGGAAGGTCGCGATTCGCGTGTATTACAGTCGCGCGCCGGCCGAAGCATCTTTCTTTCGGCTGTCGCTTCCTCTGCTCTCATTAGCTGAGACAAAATAATTAATTTCTCGAAAACTATTGCCAATATCGCAAAACGGCGCGGAATTTCTTTCTCACCTCAATCCGTTCTACGTTCTCACAAAGGGTCATCATGGAGGTCTGAGATACCTTGTATATATACAGCATAAATTAAAAGTTCTGGGGCCCCGAAATATCTCGAAAAATATAAGTTATATAAAGAAATGTGTCAGATAAATGTTACAGGATTTAAACAGATCTATTTACTGATCTTATTAATTTGACCAAAATCAGAGCAAAGTTTACTTTGAATTGTTTAATAAAACCTCCTATTATTTATTGCGTATTCTTAAACCCCTTTTTTAAAGCACTACAATTTTATCCATTTTAAGTAAGTCGTTTCGAATTTATCAAGCTTTTTATGGTAAGATGTCCAGATAATTGTCTAGTCTTGCATTTCTCCAGGATTCGACGCTTCGTTCATATTGAAACCACGAATCGATTCTCACTCCGATATCTGTTTTCGAAAGCGCGGGCGCAACACTGTTCCCTTTCTTCAAAATTGTCGTCCCGACAATTTAAAAGGGAAGAATCTCAGGAGTTCTTCATGATACTGATTTCCGGACAGCAAGACGATTTCCTGTCCCAATCTGAGTTGCTACTTCAAGCTCTCTAGGCACCGTCCTTTCAGGTTCTATTCAGCCATCCTCTTAAAAGTCGGCATAACTTCAATGTTTCTGCCTCTCTTAAAGAGGGAGGAAGGGGGTAGCATCTATGGATCCATGGACCCTTCCAACGTTATTTACCAAGTTATTTACCGTAGGTTCCGACAGATTACTTTATGCCTTACGGAAAAGCCACTATCAAAAACCGTGAGTCTTCTTCTAAATAACCAAGCCAAGTTGATTAAACCTTTCTAAACAAGTCGTTCCATCAAGTCCACAGCACTAGTCTATTCCTGAAACGGGCAAACTAAAAGGGCGGAAAAGAAATATTTTCATCCATGGGTTTCGAATATACAGGGTGTCTCAGAGCAATCTACGAAGCACTCGTGAGAACATAGAGCTAGTTAAAATAAACATAAAAATCCTATACCATTTTGCGATATTTGTAATAATATTCGAGAAATTAATTACGAAAGAGTAAGGAAAAGCCTGTACTGAATGGTAGAGGACAGACCGCTCGAGTCACAGCGCAGCCCAGTAATATAACGCTCGGATATCGCGCGTGGTGATTGGAAGATAATGCACCACTGTCTATACTTGTACCGCTGCGCTCCTACGTTTTGTCGCACCGCATCCTGGCAAGTTCCTGGATGGTCAGTCCACTACCATTCAGCACCATTTTTCCTTAATCTTTCGTAATTAATTTCTCGGTTATTATTATGAATATCGCAAAACGGTATAGGACTTTTATGTTTATTTTAACCCGCTCTACGTTCTCACGATAGCTTCGTAGAATGTTCTGAGATACCCTGTATAACCATTCTTTAATTCTTCAATTACTTTCCTTAATTTCCGATTTTTCATTCTTGAAAGGTTATTAACCTACCCGTCAATAAGTGCTAAGTGTCATCTTAAAAAGAGGAACGATAGAACTATAGTACCAGCTATCCTTGATCTTATCTAGATCGGAACTAAATGGATCAAAATAATTTTAAATTAATATATTCGACATTAGCAAAAAATTTACATTCGAATATCGAACTACAAATTTTTCTTATACTTAAAATGGTTTTTAAAGTGTAGAGAAATGATGATTACTGAAATTATATTAATTTAATTTATTAAATTTAATTTATTAAAAATTTAATATCGCACTCTTGGAAAAAATACACTTACCTTGGTAAGATTCGAACTTCGATTGCTTGAACGTTAGCCTCCTGTCTTATTCGCTATACCAATTTTTTAATTGATAGATGTTATTAATAGATGTTTGTATACACATGTTATAATAATATTATAATTTATAAAATTTATATTTTAGAAGTCTATATAAATTTATTTAAAAATATTAATAATTAAGAGAAAATGTATATTTTTAAAATAAATTATTTATTAAAAATAAATTTTATTAAAAATTTACTTTGAATACATAGTAAACAATTTGTTACTATTTCAAAATATTTTGTATTTCACTATAAAATTCTTTTAAGAATTTATAAACTTTTTTTTAAAAATTAATAATAATTTTTAAACACAAATGAAATAGTATTTCATACAAAATGTAAACGTATAAGAAATTATAAAAAGGTAAAAATCTCTTTTACTTTACTTTCTATCTTCACTCGATGAAATGGAGACATTTTCTAACACACAATTTAAAATTATTTAATAATATCAGCTAAATTTAAACAATTTATTTATTTTTTACAATATTAAATGATATTGCTGAAAAATATAATAATATATAATTGCATTGGTTAGCATATATACTATATACAAATACATAACCCATCTATGGTATTAGTTAACGAAGTGACATAGACAGGCAGGAGACTAATATTCCAGCGATTCGAGTTCGAATCCCACGAAGGTGGCGTGATTTCCAAGTATAATATTACATTCAATAAATTAAATTACTATAATTTTAATTGAAATTCGTCACTCACACCTTTAAGAAATAATTTCTTAGTAAAAGTAAATTTCTTAGTAAGTAAAAGAATTTTTAGTTTTCGATATCTCAATATAATTTTGGGAAAAGGTAACACCTCAGATTTTTTCTTTTTTAAATATATTATAGGGAATAAAATTCAGAGTAACATTTTCTTGTACAACTATAGAGGGTTACATATAGTTTCGAAGACGTTCGACTTTAAAGTTTTGAAAATGTATATGTTATAAATGGACCTAATCCTGGCAATCGACGATGTTCCTTCACATTTATTATAACATATATACCAGTAAATTGCTTTTTTACATGTAGAAACAATAAATATTTCGCTTTACTCAAGGCTGGACATATTTCAAATAGTTGTATTTGAATTATAGTATTTTAAATATAATTTTGTAAAAAAGTATTTCGTATTTTATATTTCAGTAGAATATATAAAAATATATTGCATTTTGTATTTCAAATGGGTTATTGTGTATTTCAAATGGGTTATAATGTATTTTATATTTCAAATTACTTGAAATACCAAAAAAAAAAGAACCAGTAATTGGCGACAATTATCGACGAAATTCTCACGCTTAATGTATACAATTTGTATGTTTCCTTTATATATTTTTTTGAATTGTATGTTTCTCGCTTTGGTAGAGAAACTAATGTAGAAAAAGACAGACGATATCGGTAGTAGGGATGAACGAAAATCATCGATGTTGAGAACATCGATATTACTCACTGAGGCAGGTATTAACCCGTTTCGCCCCAAAATGACCTAAATTTTCTTCATTGCAATAATTTTGGTAGAAAACGTCTATAGATCTTTCCGGCACTTGATACCCTATAGATGTAAGACATGTCCTTTCCGAATCTGAAGTCCATTTTTTGCTATCACGCGCCATTTTCTCAATATGGCAGTTTAAACGCCAAAAAATTGAAAAAAATAGGATATCGTTTATTTGTATCTCGCTTTTCGGTATGATCCTGTCATAGGATCATGCTAGTTGTCTAGATTTGGTGGCATAATGTTTTTAGCTAAAATATGGTGTGACGATGCCTTACACGCATCGTCCCTAATAACAGCCGACACAACATCCGTTGGCTGTAAACGGCGCTAAGCGCCAAACAAATAAACCCAAACATAAACGTGCGCCACGCCTAAAGACACGGAACGTCAACAACAACATCAAATGTAACGAGACGGTATATAAACCGTGGCCGAGAAATAAGCGGAGAGACCGATCCGGACCGCCGACCGAACTCGATGCTTCAGAGCGGAGAGCAAGGTATCCGACCGTATCGTTTCTACCTTCCCGTCACCTTCCGAAACCACAGCGACGAAATCGGCACCTGGAGATTGTGTGTTCGCTATCTCCGTCAAGCGCTCTTGACACCGACTTCGCCGTCCCATCAGGATCCAACGACCGGCCTACGAGTTCGTGTGTTCGCGAACCCGATCGAGTCCTCTCGGTACCGATCGTATCCCGACCACATGAGCAAGCATCGGAGCCGTGTGTTCGCTGCGCCCGATCGAACGTTGTCGATACTTGCTTTATTGAATACGGCGATACGCGAGTCGCCCGATATATTGCGCGACGTGCTGCGACACGTCAAGATCCCGCGTACCGCCGGACCCCTGCCGCCATACGTCTGTTCGCATCGCGATTCGCGGATTTCACGCGACTTGTCTCTGGCAACGTGCCAAGTTCGCGCTATTCGCCCCGCCTACCGAATCGCGAGACCCGGCCAAGCGAAACCGGGACCCGATCACTGCTGCCGTCTCGCGCCGAAACACGCGTAGCTCACACCGTTGCTCTGTATTCTAAAGATCTAATAAATTGTTATTTGTTATTATTTGCTAGTGTCAATCATATAATGATCCTTGATTCCGACGAGCGATATTCCCGGCGATACGACCAACAACCAACGCGAGACGTACGGTTGTTACAATGGTGCTATGCAAATCAAAAATTTCATTATGATGTTTAGAAGTTATGTTACATCTTAGAACTATAACATTTTGCTGTTGTTACTATTTTTCAGAAGTGTAAGCTTCAGAATCAACAAAAGCGTGAAAGAATAATCGGGTATGTGATAAAAACAAAAAAAAATGAAAACTTTACAAAAACCCTGAAAATCTCCGTCATTTTGAATTTTTTTTTGGTTATGTCATGGTACATTGCAATTTAATTTCATTTAAATCATATTTTAATACTACAGATCACTCAAATGCAAGTGGGTGATAAATAATCTGAAACAAGGGATAAAAACAAAAATTTTCTTATACAAGCTGCCGTATTGAATACGCCATAATGAATTTTTTCTGCATAGCACCATATTTTAGCTAAAAACATTATGCCATCAGATCCCGACAACACGATCTTATGATAGGATCATGTCGAAAAGTGAGATACAAACAAACGATATTCTATTTTTTTTCATTTTTTGGCGTTTCAACTGCCATATTGAAAAAATGGCGCGTGCAAAAATGCAAAAAATGGACTTCAGATTTGGAAAGGGCATGTCTTACATCTATAAAGTATCGAATGCCGGAAAGATCTATAAACGTTTTCTGTCAAAATTATTGTAAGGAAAAAAAGACAAAATTTTGGTTATTTTGAGGCAAAATATAATCGGATTAAATATAGTTAGATATTGTTTGGAAAAGTTTAATTGTATGCAATCACGCTTATAAGTTTTTTTGTATATGAAATAAGTATTTTGTATTTCAAATAAACAATTTAAAAGTATTTTGTATTTTGTAATTCAAATAATAAGATCACATTATTTTGTATTTTGCATTTCAAAGTCTTTAATGATGTATTTTGCCCAGCCCTGGCCTTACTAAAATAATGAGTCTATTGTATACTAAAATAATAGATTCTGAAAATATTAGCAAAGACCCCTACGGTTCGACTTTAAAATTTAAACATTAAGAAATAAAGTGAATATAACAAATAGTACATATGTATATATATACACACACACACGCGCGCGCGCGCGCGGGAGAGGGGCTTCGCCCCTTCTCCCACAACCCTTCCCCAAAAAACTAACCCTAACCTAACTTATCTATTGAAATATAGTAAACTGCACTGTATATACGTACATATATATATACGTAATCTAATCTTTACATTTTTATATATATTTTTTCAATAGAAAACAATATAAGAATACAAATACAGTTTGAGATCTTTTAATTTACACTGTATGCAAAAATATTGCAAGCAATACTTGCATTTGTATTGTTACATTGTTTTCCATTGGCAAGTTATATATAAAAATGTAAAGATTGGGTTACATATATATGTGTACAATTTACCATATTTCAATAGATAGGTTAGTTTTGGGTTAGTTTTTGGGGAAGGTTTGCGGAGGAAGAGACTCCGCCCCTCTCCCGCGCATATACGTGTACTTTATTTAATATGTGTATGGTGTATGTCTATATAAAAATGGAGTAAAGTCCATTTTAACAACATATACACTTTCCAAATTTTAAAGTCGAAACTATATGCGACCCCATATTTGTATAGGAAAAAGTTATTCAAAATGTTATTCTTTATAACATATTTCAAAAAGAGAAAATCAGTGTGGTGTTATCTTTTATGCAGTTTTACCGTAATTTTTTTGCTGATATCGGGTAAATGCCGAGAACCAATGTCGAGTCGACTCAATAACTTTCCATTATGCTTCGTTTTCTGTTTAGCTCCATTCATGTTCCAAGGATCTTGATGACACTTTGTTTACGCTCCTTAAGAAGCGCGACAACACTTCGTTTACATTCAAGAATATTTTGTTTACTTTTGTCGAAGAATTTGAAGATGTTTCGTTAACACTTTTCTAACACTTAATAGCCGCTTTCTTTACATTCCGATATATTAATTTACAGAAGTTGCAGAAGTTTTGTTTACACTTTTGTCACTCTCCCTTTACACTAGATTTATTCTCCAAATATATGGATTCTCTCGCGCGTGCTTAAATGGATTTGAAATACCCACTCTACGTCACATAACCTCTTTAGTTCAGTTAGTGAAACCAAAGGTAAAGGCGTTGAAAATCGACTTCCTTTCTTCCAAAAGAGGAGATAGATCCTTCTGCCTATCTACATAAATAATTTTTTTCTATATCTTAGTGACATTTAAATACAATAGAACTATATTATTTTATTTCTTTATTATTTCGTAAAGACTCTTCCAATTTTGTTTAAGCTTGGAAACCTTTCCCTTAACACGACATGGAATTTTTGCCTGCAATAGTCCGAATTGCTCTCGTCTGCTCTACGGCCGATTTGAATGACACAATTCCCTCTAACTACAACGTACACTTGATAAATCTTTCAGTAAGTTCCGTAACAAACTGCGCGCACGCAATCTTGTCGCACACTTTAAATGTACACTCGGGATATGCTAAACGAACCAATCTCTCCAAATCGCTCGAAAGATGTGAATTCCTCACCAACTTTTAATCTTCTGTTCGTAAATTAAGTATAATAATTCTGGAAACAAAGTTATTTCCCTCTTCCCGTCAAACGTGACCGTTCTTATTTCAAAGAACTTTTGATTACAATATGAAACAAATTTGTTTATTTTTAATATGTTTATAAACCTCACGATTCTCTTGTTATACTATAAGTATTCTGTTATATCTATTCCCCTTGTACGCTATACATTTTGCAGTGAGATCTTATTTCTATTCGTCAAAATCAGTGAGATAAAGTAATAAAGTGAAAATATTTTCATTGGAAATTAATGAATATTCGCTAATTATTGGTGAAATATTCTTTTTACACGTTCGATTAGAAATACTTTTACTAATTTACTTTAAGAGTACGTTCAATCAATCTCTAATTTTACATGTATGTAAATCGTTTTTCTATTAATATATTGTACAAATTTGAAGAGATTCCTAAGAAAATGAATTTACGGATCATCCATCTTAAAGATATGTTCTATCACATATTTTCTTGCTTTCTATACTCAGCTCGTTATTTACCATTATTACAACTTTTTTACAATAATTTTATACGTTTCTTCTTTGGAGCGCAAAAAACATCGCTCTACTAATTACTGCATACGAAACAGCGAGTAGTTAAGCGAACAGTTGGGGATTATATATCGGACATCGTGATCAAGTTCACGGGTATTAGATTGGAGCCCCGGGTGGAACTAATTAGGGCAGGTCCGATGAAAATGTCACCGATGGCATGATCGATATTATTCATTCTTCATCGTCGTACAGGGATTCTCAGAATCGTCTCGCAATCTCCGCCTCCTGCCCTCTTCCCCATTTTTTTTTACTCTCTATCTATCTCTCTTGAGTCTACTGCGGGTCGGTGAAGAAAAAAATAGAAGTAGGAAAAGAAGGAACGGTGCATCTCGATGAAACTTAGCGCGGTCGGCTTTCCCTCTCACCGTGAATCTCGCAATCGATCAATGTCCCAGTGTCGTACTTTAATGTCTCTCCAGAATCTTCAAGTATTCTGGCAAATCTCCGTTCGAAAAACTCGTTTTCATCGGGAACCGAAAAAGAGAATGAAAGAAAGGATAATGTGAAACAGAGAAGGAGAGAAGGAAGGAGAGAGAGAGAGAGAGTCACGTTCGTCTTTCTTTCTTCCGCACTACACCAGCGATTCAATAGATACCTTTTCCGGTCCCCGCGCCGAACACAATCCATTCGCTTCCAATCGAATTCTTCTTCGTCTATTGAGTCCTTAAGGGAATTCGAATGACGTCGCTTATCTGATAACTTGGAACGTACGGTTATACCAATAAATAATAGACAATCTGGAAAATACTGTGAGTTTAGTGTTAATTTGTTGTATTCTTTTTTCCACATATTAATTGAAAAACAACGCGGTCTTATTAATTTCAGTAAAATGACGTTAGATTTTCCATGGTATCAACAAGAGCACACGTTTAGTAATAAAAAAATGCTTATAAATTGTGTGAAATCTATTATATGAAATATATTTTCATTATCTCTTGTGAATTATGTTTCATTATGTGGTAAAACATTTCGTCGAAATGCAAGTAGAAAAATGAAGAAAGTTAAAGCGTCAGTGTAATTTTTTACTATATTAAAAAAATCGGTCTTTTCGGCGTTCCTGCAGAAAAAAATCGTTCTAGAAATCACTATCCAATGTTGCGCAATTAGGATGTAATTAATTCTCGTCAAATGGATATTTAGAAATGCACGGCATTTCGCATGACATTTCGCGACAATGCACGGGGAAATTCTCGCGGCGCAGAGCGATTGAAATGCCGTTTTAATAGTCGACTTTCAATAGCGAGTTCGAGCGATATTAAATTTGACATTTGTTCTACTGGTAGGTGCGTATGACGGACTAAGGGATGCGCTAAACCATGCTGAAGCGCACACAAATTGCATGTCAAGTTTATTTTAAAAAATCATACACGCAGAGAATTGTACTCCAAGTTAAAAACATTCGCTAAAGAAGTAGCATAACAGTCTTGCCCACCTAGAATATATTTATGATGTAGAAACCATTTCTTAAAAAAGTATAAGAAATTCAGAGAGCAAAGAGTAAAACTATAGACATAGAAGAAAAATAACAGAAGATATGATAAAAGAAAAAATTTGAAAGAATAAAAAAAACTTTTACAATTCAATTATAAAATACCAATAATAATAATAATAATAATAATAATAATAATAATAATAAAATAATATAAAATATAACTAAATTAAACATCGATATCAATCTGTCATAAACATAACCAATTAATTTCATTGCATTTATCATTAATTTCAACCATAACATTTCTATTGAAAGAATAATGTGCCATGTTGAACTCATAACACATCAAGTTGTATTAAAACCATGTTAAATTGTAAGAATTCTTTTTACAACTCGTACAATTCAATGAATTTCTTAATATAACATACTATATGTTATTTGTTTGAAGACACACACACAATCACATAGTTGAATTTACTGTATATATTTGTGGTAGTTCGTGCGTGACATGGACGTTTAATTGAATCAATGCATTTTGATCCTTTTATATCATAGCATCATAGCATATCTTTATATCATAGCATTATACTATATCTTTATAATATTTTTATATCATATAATGTTATAATTTTTTATGGTTGATGATTGATACCGATGATTGATATTTAATTAAAATACTTTTTTCCTTGATTTAACGGCATTCTTCTTCAGTGTATTACACTCCTCCAAAAACGTAGCCAACTATTTCTGGAATATACTATATAATCTTTGCCCAGAAACGCAACAAATATAATGTCTCTACAATTCTAATAGACGCGCATACACAATAATATTATATGTTACACAATAGTTAAAGGAGAGAGGCTAGATGCACCATATTTCAAAATTTCAAAGCTACAATTTCTCAAACAACATATGTTGTGGCAACTTAAATAAATATGATAGACGCAGCCTTTTTTTATAAATTAATTTTCTCCACGATCCTGTCAACAAATATTTTGTTTTATATTAACCAAAATAGAAATATGCAGCAACATGACCATCTTGATCTAGGTTCAATTGTATTCCAGTAACGCAGAGTTGGGAAGGACTAAAGAGGCTACATATAATATATATATTTTGATTAATAGTCTAAGAATCTCCGCGAGATCTCCAGTCCTCTTGCCGGCCCAACTTTACCTTGTTCGTTCGCATATATTTGATTTCAAACATTTTTTGACTAAAAAATTCTATTGTTATTTAAAACAGTATCTCATACACTTTTATCTTAGTTAGTAAAATGTCGCTTAACTTTATTCACTCACGATCGAGAATATCAAATATAAAGTTTCAATAACTTTTATAATGTAATACATTTTAATAAAAACAAAAAATAAGTAATTTATAATCACAGAAGTGAATTCAATAAAGCGTATGTGGTAGAATGCTGTGTTTTGGACAACTTTTACAGTCTTCAAACTAGAACTTTTTCTATATATATCAAAGAGTAGACTAATAAACAACATGGTACTCTCACCACACTACTATAGTAGTTTCCCAAACAATAATTATTTCTTCGAATTGATTTTTTTCTTATTAAACATACAGAAATCTTTTTGTATAAAATCAAAATAAAAAATCATAGAATAACATAAATTTATCTATTATTTGTAAAACTGTGCAAAAATATTGCACAAATTATGTGAAAACAGTGTGTCTGACGTAGGAGATAAAATAAAGAACGCCAGTATATATGTAAATTGGATTACAAAATTGTCAGATATATTGCATATGATAATAAGCAAAAAGTCTAAATATAACATAAAATATTTAACAAAAAAGATCACATAATAATAATAAAAATAATATAATAATAATAATAATTCTAACAAAAAAGATAACATAAAATATCTAGTATTTTTTGCATAAATTTTAAAGTTTATTATTAGCATATATATTAATGAAATAGGTAAGAGTTACGTATCCGAATCACGTTCAATTTTGATGAAATTTACAAGTACGCAATACTTATCATTAAATATGATTAAATATTACAAATATGTGGAACAGTGATGTCATTTTCGAGACGTAACAGCACGCTATAGCATGCGGAAGGAAGATTCAAGCGAATATGTCGTGTAAGTGTGTACTCGCCACTTCGGCCAGTTTCGGATGATAATAGAACTCAGACCTACAATCTGCTATCTCTTTTTTTCCCAACGATATTTAAAGCTAACGCCACACGTTAGTCGATTGTCGTGAGTAGTGATGTCAGATCGTGGAAATAAAAGCGCGCATGCACATTAAGTAATCCTCACTAACTTATACGAGGGTGGTCTGAAAAGTTTCCGACCTAACAAAGATACAAGTCATTTTTTCTGAAAATTATTTTTTATTTTTCAACATAGTCTCCTTGTAAATCTACACACTTCTCCCAGCGATGCTCCCATCTCTGTAACCCGTCGAAATAGTACTCGGCGTTTTTCTCTGCAAAATAATTGTTCACGAAGGTGATTGCCTCTTCATTTGACGAAAATCTCTGTCCTCCGAGCGCAATTTTTAGATGAGGGAACAAAAAGAAGTCGCTTGGGGCTAGATCTGGTGAGTAAGGTGGATGGTCAAGCAGTTCAAACCGTAATTCGTGGATTTTCGCCATGGCAACCGCTGAGGTGTGAGACGGTGCGTTGTCTTGGTGAAACAGGATTTTCTTTTTCTGCAAATGTGGCCGTTTTCCCGCAAGTTCTGCCTTCAGCTTGTCAAGTAATGATGCGTAGTATGCTCCTGTAATGGTTTTTCCTTTTTGAAGATAATCGATTAAAATAACTCCATGACTATCCCAAAAAACAGTCGCCATCACTTTCCCAGCCGAAAAAACAGTTTTTGCTTTTTTTGGAGCCGGTTCCCCCTTTGCAGTCCACTGTTTGGACTGTATTTTTGTTTCAGGCGTATAATGGTGTATCCAAGTTTCATCTACAGTAATTAATCGGCGCCAAAACTCGGATTTATTGCGCCTAAACTGCTCCAACAGAGCGTTGGAAATGTTCATTCGAACACGTTTTTGGTCTAACGTGAGCAAACGCGGCACCCAACGCGCGGACAGCTTTCTCATGCCTAAATGTTGATTTAATATGCGACAAACACGTTCTTTTGACATGTTCATAACCTCTGCTATCTCTCTCACTTTAATTCGGCGGTCGTCTAGCACCATTTGGTGAACTTTGGCGATGTTTTCGTCGGTAGTTGCAGTTTTTGGACGTCCTGAACGTTCATCGTCTCCCAAGCTCTTACGGCCACGTTTAAATTCAGCGGCCCAAAATTTCACTGTCGTAAATGATGGTGCAGAGTCCCCATACACAGAATCCAACTCATCTTTGATTTGCGTAGGCGTATTGCCTTTCAAAAACAAATATTTAATGACAGCTCGATACTCGATTTTGTCCATTTTCACAAAAACACTCACATCAACTTACTCAAACGACTGTTACATAACAACTGCGAGTCCAAAATGGCTGAAACTTCGGTGAGTAACTGTCAACAGATGAACAACGAAATTCACTAGCTTTTATTTACAAGTGCTGCTATCTTCACGTTGAGGTCGGAAACTTTTCAGACCACCCTCGTATATGTAACAACTTTATCACTGATTAAATGTATACTTTATGTTGTAAAGTATGTATTTAATGTAAAATAATGTAATAATAAAACAGAGTAACGAGAAAGATATAAAAACAGACAAACTTGTCCCAACTTCCGACTTCCGACATGTTCAACACTTTGTCTCCGCGAAAAAGAATATTTCCTCAGCAACGGTTAATTCGTCTTTCTCTCGTGTTCTCGTACGATTACGATTCTTTTAAAATAATTACAACAACAATGACACGCGACAACTATTATTATTATATATTCGCCGTACACAACAAACACTTCAATGATACACTACATCAAATTTTTTCGTAATTTTCTTCGATCAAATTTAAGATATCATTATAGCCCAGTGATAGAAATATAAAAGAAGTTGCAGGAAGAGGAAAAAATTTACATTAAAAAACAGAACACAGTTAATATTAATGATAAAAAGCAAATTAATTTTTTTATTTTTTATGTTTGCAGCCGATTTCAATGATTATGAATACCGATTTCAATGACAACCAATACTAATCAACTAATCACAGTCGATTTTTCTTCAACAACAACAATTACAACGCAACAAGGAGAACAATCAATTGTGATTGGTCAATTTTCTTGCGACCTTGCAATTTGCGACTTTGCGACTTCTTTATATTTTTCTATCTATCTTTTCTATGTACCTTTTCTATCTATCTTTTCTATCTTTTCTTTCTTTTGTCTTGCTCTATCCTCATTCTTTGAAAATGCAAAACATTGTTTCTTTGAATAGTATATTAATTTTTATACTCAACATATTTTTTATACTACAACATGTTGAATTATTTATTATATGAACTAAAAAAAGAAACATGTACATATTAAATTATTGTAATATTAAGTAAAACATTTTTTTACATTTCCTCTTGACGAAAAGACAACTACTTTCTCGCAGTTTTCATTGAGCAATATGTACGTTTATTCGTCAAAACAATTAAATACAACACAAATATAGAAAAAATAATTTGTCCTTTAATTTTATTAGAAGTATTTACTATTAGCAAAATAAAAAGTATACTAACAATATTTTATATAAGAAAAATAATATTTAAGTTTTAATTCCGTCTTCCTAATATTAATTTCCTTCCGTCTTCTTAATAAATTACTTTTTCAAATTAATAATGCGCGGAATTTTTTTAGAAAAAGGTGTATATGTTGGCCAAGAGTCGACTCCTATTATTATTTATTATTTATGCTTCTTCTATTCTTCATTTCCTTCTAATTATTTTTTACCTAATTGCTTTCTAACTTATTATTTTATATATTCAAAATATGAAATATATATATATATATTTATTTATTTATATATTATATAAATATATATATATATATATATATATATATATATTTCTATTTAATGTAAACATTTAAGTAGTAAATATGGAAACGACATACGAGTGACGACATGTAAACCTAAAGCATGATTCTAATGGCTAGTGCTTAATACATGGCGTTACTATAGGTTAGTTTGGAAAAAAGAGACAGCAGATTGTATGTCTATGCGCTCTCCTATCGCTGGAAGTTAGCCGAAGTGTTGAGCGCAAATTTATACGGACGTTCGCTAGTGCTTCCTCCCTCCACATACTTTTTTTTTTGTTAATAAACAAATCCGGAAGAAATCCTCATGGGAATTCCCTCGGTCCCCGAGAAAAGACTGAGATGTAGCGGGACTCTTACCGGCTAAAACTCCCGAGAGTGGCCACCATTAAGGACTAGGAAGGATACTCAAGAATTGCGTTAACATTACGTTCGGACGTGCTTCTCTCTAAGGGGCAGTTTGCGCCCTCCGTCATTGGGAAGTCCGTCCAGTGTTAACCAGGCCGAACCTTGCCCCTCTGCCCTAACTTATAGGACAGAGCACCTTACTTTGTGGGATGGGGCCACCATGACCCCGTCGCGCTCCCATTCGGGATGGTTGGAGGGAGTCGGAGATGGAAGTTCAGGTCTCCGTTCGTGGATCTCCGTCCATCTCGCCCTTCCGGGGACTACTCGCCTGACTCGACGTCTCTGAGGAGGACTCACATTATGGATTAAAGGGAACTAAGTCCCCCGTCCCCGCTTCCTCCCCCCCCCCCCTGAGGCGCTATATATTACGGACCTTGAGCGGCTGAGGGCGATCCCGATTTCGAAGATTATTTCTGCGTGGCCAACTAGGCACGTCTTGACTTACTCGATCCGCAGATCTTGACTCCGGTAAATCCGCTCGGCAGCTTTTTTTTGCAACATCATTTCAGAAAGAGGCCAACTTCCTTCATGTTTTCTCGCTCCCAACCGTACTACCATGGGAAGTGAAAGATTTGCCCGAAGTTTCTCGGTCAATACACGTTCGATATCCTATGCGAGACACACTTCCTGTGTTCCATCGTGTTCCAACCTTTGGACATTGCGTTTTCTATCCGACATAGGACCTCACGAAAGCAACTATAGCCAATAAGAATATGTGCCAGACGAAACGTTACTTTCTTTCTGCGCCTGTTTGATCATTTGGTCAAACACAGCTGGATAGCCCATCTTATCCTATCCTTTACCAGAGTACGCTAGGAGCCGAGATTTTCTTGGTCCACCTCTACATCTTTCGGACCCAGACCCGTGACTTCAAGATCACTTTCATCCTGGTCATGATAACTCCATCTACCCCCAGGAACTTCCGTGTATGCCGATATATCTCGAGTTATTATGATGCAAGGAGCTCCATCGAGGATAGGCCAACCTGAATCGCTGCCGTGTACGACACAGTGCGGTAGTATCGTACCACTCCATTGAGACTACCTTGAGGCATTGCCTGTTGCATTAGGTGCTCACTGCGGTCGGTGGTCTCGAGTACTTCCGCCCATACTGCTGTATGGGGCGACCAATGTTATCATATTGGTATATAGACGGCAAACTCTCAAACTGGATCTCCTCAAATATAGCATCAGGCTGGCAAGTCTGTTGCCTACCCGTTCGACCTTGGGAGCCAAATTCTTAAAATGATCCTGAAAGTCCCATCTTCCGTCTAGCTGGAGACCCAGATACTTGATCCGGATCTCCACGGAGACAAAGATTCCGTCTAGTATTATCTGGGTCTGAGGGAGCATCCCATCTATTATGGAAGAACATTATTTCTATTCCCTCCACATGGTGTGACGTGTTGTTGCATCCCGAAACTGGCATCAGTTTTACAGGAGCTTAAGTAGACGTAGTCTATTCATACCGTATGAATTGAATATTTAGGTTTATTCATTTGTTGAAATTCACACGAGAACATATTTGTTTACAATTTGCTAGTATATTGGATAAAATATCAGTACTACCATTTTGCCCCAACTTAGGCTATGGCATATGGTCCCAAGACATAGTTTTATATTTTGATGAACTTTTACAATACTACCAATAAGACAAACTAACTACGTATTGAATATTTTCATTTTAACCTATACTAAATAACAAAATAACGAACTTTTCGGGCTAAAAATAATGTAACGCTTAAAAAATAACTTGTATAAAACATTAATAAAGTTACAAAAGCATATTGTGAAAGCGTTGTCATATTTATTTATCCCCTATAAACAATAATAAAATACCAGAAAACAAATAACAGCTGTGCAGCACATCAAATACAAAACTATGAATGATTTTATGGTAACTTAAAAGCGTTCCTAATCGTAGTTTTGATAAATATAACAAATAGCATATTTTCCCCAATTACTCTGTACAGAGTAGGGTAATATCTATTACTACTTTAAATATTTTTTAGACTAATTGAGATATTAAAATCTTGTTTCTTTGAAGTTGTATAGTGACGAGAAGGACGCATTTGTATAAAGAATAATTTGACTTTAAATGGATACGTTAAGATGAAATAAAGGTCACTTCGGTTTTTTTAAACGGAATGTTATATTTTTGTATTTATTTTTTGGTAGCAAGTATTAAGAAGAGAGAATACAAAGATGTAAGACATAAAGTCATTTAAAGTGATCGCTATTCATGAAATCTATATGACTCAATGAAAATTGAGATAAAATTTCAATGGCAAAATGTACGCTCCAGTTCTTCGAGGAACTTTAAGAATTTTGTTGGAGGAAATATTTTTAAATACATGACAAACAATGTGATATCAACACGATGGGTGTCCTGCATATAACTTATTGCGCGCCAGAAACGAGTTAAATTATATATTTTCAAATCGTTGAATTGGACATGGAGGACCCGGATCGTGGCCAGTTCGTTCACCGGATTTTACTCATTTCTTGGATTTCTTTTTATGGGGAACAATAAAAGACATTGTGTACAAAGACATACTAACGATACGACGGAGAATTATTACAGTGTGTTCTTCAATAGGTCCCGAAGTTATAAGAAATGTAATTGAATCAATAATTCTAAGATTGCATAAATACTAATGGTCAACACTTCGAACACCTATTGTGATCATGTCATCTACATCTAATCATTAATAAGACATTTTTGTTACAACTAAACTTTAATGATTTTGAAGGACCTTATCTCATTAATAGTCATACATCATTATATTATATATAATTGTAATCCTTTTAATATCCGTTATAAAAAAATAAGTACAAAAACATAACATTTCATTAAACCCTTGAGTGCGTATGACACGTGTACGTGTCATGAGCAAGATGGGCTCGCAGTACGTATGACATGTATAAGTGTCATGAGATTTTTTAAATTTTTTTAATATAAATGCTTACATATGTCAGTATATTTATTACTTATCATATTTACGTTGCAAAGAAAGAAAAAAATTGTCACAATTATATTTTATTTATATATTTTATTGAGACAAATTGTGTATATTTGGATCATTATATTAGACAACAATTTACACATTTTTTTCGATTATATAAGTACAAATAGTCATTTTTTATGGATTTTTGCTCGCTGAGCTGCATTTGTTGTTCAAATTTGGTTATCATGTTACAATTCTGGAAAAGTTTCCATCATGCGATCCACCTGATCCGACATTTTGAATTTATCAATTTTAACAATAGATTCTTATTCAGCGACCTCAAAACCCTTTATATGTGTATGTTTGTTATATTTCACTTATTATTTAATGCTGCACACTTTGGACCTACTTGTACAATTAAGTCTCCGCACTCAAGGGATTAACATTAACATTTTCATAACATTCCAAAAACTAAGGTGGCCTTTATTTCACCTTGACACATCCACTCAAAATCAAATTATTTTTATATAAATGCGTCTCTCTCGTCTCCATACAATCTCTAAGGAACGGAATTTTGATATCTTAATTAATTTAAAAAATATTCAAAGTGGCAATAGTTATTGACTCACCTTGTATATCGACGGCAACGAAAAATAGAAAAGGTCTTTAAAATTTAGTAAAACAAATAACGGAAATTGCGACAGTCTACTTTTTACGATTTTACTTTAATTTTGTACTTTTACTTTACTTTTTACTTTAATTATACTTTTAGCTTACTTTTTAATGATCACGGTAACAAGTTTCTTTTAAAAAATAGTTTTCCAGCTCTGTCTTTTTATCGTGTTAAACACAAAGACAAAAAAGGACAGGGGATATGGAGAATGAAAAGTATGCTATAATATTACTTGACGTTGGTAGGTACGTCGTGAAATTCCTTCCATCCCCGTAACTGTGATAATGCTCATTACGCGTTTGCTTTCAATATTTCAGCAGAATGACAACCTTCATTACGACGTTCACATTATGCATTCGGTACTTTAATGATATTAAAATCTGATATAATGTAATGCAATATTATCGTGAATACGAGCACCGGTACATTCAATATAACACGATGAGAATATTCGTACGCATAATATCCGCCGCATAGCTTTGCTTTCTCTTAAGCTTTATCCTTTCAAATTTCTAATAAAGCTTTCTAATATGTATCACCCGTGAACACCATGCTGTGGCTTATCTCACGACCTTACAACCGCAAGATAATCTCATTGTTTATTGTTATTTGTGGTGAAAACTGATTGCTTGAAATATGAGTATAACTCACAAATCATTGCAAACTTGTTTATTTAGTTTTTCTCCTAAATAAAGCTTTATTTTGAATTTTTATTATCGTAAAAAATAAAGGTAGCTCCGAACTTTCACTGAGAAAAAGATCGACTTCGAATCAATCACAAGAGATCTGTAATATAACTGAAAGGATTATTTATAGTCAGAGAAAATATCCCGTGCATAAATCACGTTACATCCATCATAATGGTTTTGTATTACGGCGTCTTTCATCTATCACCGTAACGTCAAAACGTGACCGCGAGTTCCCCATAAATCCGCGTCGAATCCTTTAATCAAATCTTCGTTTTGTTTCCAAATGATCTTATCGATGCCCTTAAATTAGAAGTCCTTTGAGACGTCTATTAGTGAATTCTCGGCATTGTTTCGCGAAGATGAAGTTTCTCGGAATATCGAGATCGCACGGATTATTGAATGATTTCTGCTCGCAATCCTTAATATACGCATATGTTATCCTCGAAACACGAAAAGACATCCGAACAACAAACTCCAGACTGAAGGGAACTATTTCGCGTGATCAAACTCGCTAGTACTGGAATGAAAAATATTATGCGACACAATTACGAAATTTATTGTTTATTCATTTTAACCTTTTAAGGTTCAAGCATCAAACCCATTAAAGTAAAATTTTGTTCTTGATAAAATACTCTTAAAGGACGTGATATAGAATTTGATGGTATTAATTAAATTGATTGTCGGAAAAAATATGATTTTATGAATGTCGTTGGACGTTTAATACTAGAAAACTCGATAGTTTTCTTTTGTCTTCTTTAAGATATTCTTAATGTCGCTACTTTTATCTCTCGTGAGACGTTTAGGAAAAAAATCTCTCGTAACTTTTAATTATTTTTGAAGAGGAATACGCTGAAAAAGTAACGAAAGAAATCAATGATATTATAATTATTTTATGATTGGATTATTTTATAATTGAATTATTTTATAATTATATAGATAGAGGGAGGAAGGAGGGCTCAAAGAAATCATTTTGACTCCTCGCGATTCTAACATTTTAAAACACTTTCTCTTTCTTATCACTTGTGTTAATAATGATTTTTTTATAACTTAATTTTCAAAATATAGGCATTTTATACTCAAAATATAGACATTATAAAATATAGACATTGTACAATTTACAACAGTTTTCATAATTTTTCCAAACTTACAAATTTATATAATAAGAAGTATCACAATTATTAGTTACTTGCCTTCTGTAAATAGTAATTAATTCTGCAATTAGACAGAAAAAGTAAGATGATAGTAAGAAATGTGCAAAAATTATGTTTCTTTTTACAATATTTTTTGTAAAGTTCGTTTGTACTAAAATTATAATATAAGTTAATATAGAAGTAGTAAATTTTATAAGGTACCTAATATACTATATAGTAAATATATACTATATAACAAAGATCTAAGTAGTTACAATAATTTTAAAAAGTCAAATTTTTAAAATATTTTTAAAAAATCTTAAAAAAGTTAATTCTTTGTAGAATTGTCAATAATATAAGAACAAACATTAATAATACACAAACTATTATTTGAGATTTTGGTTTTTTAATCCCGATTAGGTTTATATTTTATTTTGTATTTATTTAACAGTCTTCTTGTACGCGGAGTAAATATTATAATAAAAATTATAATAAAATTTTGTTGATATTTGACCGTACAGAATTATGATCAAAATTAATATACAGGATGTTCCAATTCTATGACTTTAATTTGTACCGACATGTTTTTTGAGTTAATTCAGGATTAATTCTTTCTCATCAAAAAGATTAGAAAAGGACAATATTCAAACTTTTAAATTCTCAACATAACATATATTTTTAACTAAGGTTCAAAATAAAGTTCTGTTAAAGTTAAATTTACTTGAAATTGATAGAAAAAAACAATTTTATTATTCATTTGTTCATACAAAGCTTAGTTTGCAAAAACTAAGCTTTACTTTATCGATTGTTTTCCTTATAGAAATTTAATACCGATAAGTGATAATTACTACTCATACGAGTAATAAAATTACTACTTATTACTGGCCAATTTATCACAGCTAATGATACTTTTCTATAAGAGATGTATCTCAAAAACTATTGATCCCTCAGTGTTTTTGCTGAAAAAAATTTAACTTTAAATTTGTCAGGAAAACCTGTCAGTATAAATTAAAGTTATCAGAATTACGATATCCTATATGCTTGTTTAAAATTAATATTTAGACTTTTTATTTTGTACACTTCAAAATTATTGTAATTAATATTGAATTGAATATTTTTATATTGTATATCAGGATAGATCGTAAAAATTTACTTTATTTCGATAATAATTTATATATATATATGTATATATATATATATGTATATATATATATATATATATATATGTATATATATATATATGTATATATATATATATATATATATAT
>NW_022639591.1:373891-374370 GCF_010583005.1 Odontomachus brunneus
TACGTGAAAAAGCAAACAACTTTTGCTTGAAAAAATTTTTTATACGACCTCTATTTTCTAAGATATTTACGTAAATATCTATAAAATTATTGGTTTCAATAATTTTTTATTTGAATTCTATTAACTTTGCCAAAAAATATTAAGAGATAAAAATTGCTTATTTTGTTTTCAAAGAGCTCTGAGAATTTTTTCAGAATTTTGTGTTAACTTTTTAGTACTTTAAGAAAATGCAAGAAAATGCAGTACTAAAAAATTAATATAAAATTCTGAAAAAATTCTCAGAGCTCTATGAGAACAAAATAAATAATTTTTATCTCTTGATATTTTTCGGTAAAGTTGTGCGACGATTTTCTTATTATTACTCGTAGCGGACAGTCGCCTGTCCGCCTCGTCGACAAACTACTGCGATCCCCGGATCTCGTTTCGGACTCTCTAATTTTCGTTGGGCGCCAGGTGCGGTAAGGCCGCACCTCCTCACC
>NW_022639591.1:374380-389416 GCF_010583005.1 Odontomachus brunneus
TATATATATACTACAATTTCGGTCTAGCTTTACAAATAATATTGTCAAAAGAAACATAATTTTTGCGTTATTTTTACTATAATATTTTTTCCGTTTACTATAAAAAAAAAAAAATAATAATTGTGATACTTCTTACTATAGGAAATTGTAAATTTAAAGAAATTATGAAAATTATATTTTGTTTACAATATATAAAATGTCTATATTTTGCATGTTCTTAGCATGTTCAGAAGTTATCATTAATTAATATAAGTAATAAGGACAGAAAGAGTTTGAAAAAGTTAGAACCGTGAGGATTTAAAATAACTCTCAGGCATCCAAGAGAGGTTGTCAAGGTATAAAAACATAAAAATGATTTAATTTCTTAAAAAATTTTTATTTTTTGCTTGTTTATGACAAAATACTAAAATCTAAGTTTATTTGTTACAAAGAAAATAACAATTGTTTTCTGCATTTAAGCACAAAATTAAATCGTATTTATTTTTCGTACTTGACTTTTGAGCTTCCGCTTGTATATTTTACAACAACTTACGGTTTTAACGAAAATCGGGAAATACTCTACGCCATCGTACCTAATCGTTCCTCTCTTGCGATCTAAACTCGGGGCTCGACACTCGTTGGGGAGGGGATTAACATACGCGTAACACATATGAGCGTGAAACCGTAACTTTATAAAAAAAGGTGCAGCAGAATACGAACAGAAGATTAGTTTATTTTTACTGAGACAAATTTTTTCCAAACATGGAGGCAAATCCGTACAGCTTCGTAAAGAGATTATTAGAATATACCCGAGCAAAAGTTGAATCTAGTGATTGTCTAATAATGACACAAAAAAGTTGAGTCTTACATCGCTACTAGCTAGAAATGTAACACTCACTTCTTTTAAGTGGCTGTACCAGAAAAATTATCTAATAACTAGATACAAAAAAATTACTTGTAACTATAATTGGTACAGTAACTAAACAATTCTGATATCCAATTTCTATTCAGGATTTACCGATGATTTTCTATCTCGTTACTGTGTAATCTTTTTCATCTAGCTATGTAATTAGTATAGTTACTAGATAGTCCTGACGTTCAAAAGACTGAGTAGAAATATTTAGCCAGTCACGAGTTAATGACTGGCTAGGAAACTTATCTAATCATTACTATCTAGCTACTAGTCTTGAAATCTGCTCTACTAGATACATTTTTGCTTGGATACATAAACGATCGTGTGAGTATAAACGATTGAACGACGAAGATTTCCATATAAAATTTAAACCGCAATTTATAATGCCAGGAAATCTATATATATTAATCGATTTTTTAAATTTTGATAATATAATTAAATTGCCTCTTCGTCTAATCTGATCTCACCTAATCTTATGCGCATCTATTATTAACTTTAACAGATGCTTACTTTATTATATATTGTCGATAGCATATAGCGATAACTATATAGAGATCGAAAATATGCAAAGATATTGATATCTAAGCCATCTATAATTACTGCAAGAATAATACTGTTTTTGAATTTTTTTTATTCTGTTAGTGCGTTAGATGTCAATAATAAATATTCTAAATTTTCGAATAAAAAATAATCAGAATTATTAATCTTTAACCGGACGCGCAGGGGCACTTTATATTGCAAGATTAATTCTTCCGAAAATCTCACATATTGCGCGCTTCTTTTTTTCTATTGCGGCCTTTTGAATTCCTTATTCATCATGTCTGTCACAAGATAGCGCATATTTGGTATATTTCTCTTCAATGAATTACTCATTAGTCAGCTTTTAATTCAGTAAATCACATTTTGTAATATTCCGTTCAAATATTCTGGAAGGTTTATTTTATTACTATTATTATTTTTTTATATTTTTATTTAAAGTTTTATTTAAGTTTTATTTAAGTTTTATTTAAAGATTAATATTCCTTTTTTAATTTTTTAGCTAGTCATAGGTTTATTTAACATAAATTCAGAAACGCATGAAATTTCAATATTATATATATTTTATTACAAATATATTTCACTTCTTTCTATAACGCATTTACAATTTTTTTTACAGAATTTCATAACAAATAAATGATAAGTTTATAATGCCGCACTTAATACCCACTAATGTTTGAGCGAGACGCGCACCTACTTAAGAGTTAAGTCTAGGCTATGTGGTACGTATGCGATACGTTAGCATGAGCATCAATTCTCCTTTCTCCACTGTATAACCGAATTTGAACATGTAAAAAATGGAATCGTAAAAAATAGAAAAAAATAATGAAATAAATTTTATTAAGATTACATTTCACAAAACTTTCCTTTTTTAAGGAAAATTTTATTGAAAATCTATACATATGTAATGTATGCACAGATTTTCAATAATATTTTTCTTAAAAATAATGGGCAAATATGTTGTTTCAGAGACTCACCTTCGATGATCTCGCCTGTTACCTTATCATTTGTTAATAACTTTTTAATAAACAATGAGCGATGGCTTAAATCACTTGAGTATTATTCAGGAAGGTGTCCTTAATAATATATGTAATAGGTAAGATTATCGGAAGTATAATAGTTGCCCTAAACTGCATATTTACCAAATAATATTCTGTAATACAAGCTAAAAGTTTTCAAATTTTATCTGTTAAAGCTCAACATATGTAATCATGTACATTCATATTTGTACACATATATACTAGCTATAGAATTTAATAAATCTTATAACCATAATAATGAATATAAAGTGTTAATCTTGTATTTTAAGATGACATCGACAAAAAATTGAAAAAAAATTTGTTTATTTTTTTTATGAAAGATTTTAGAGCTTCATGTGTTAACGATTCTGCTCTGTACAAGATCGTTATATTGATTTCTTCAGCGAAAAAATCACTGTTTCATAGTTTGGGATGAATAATATAGCTCCATTTAGGATAGATCAATAATATTATATTAACGGAATTATTACTTTGCCAAAATAAAAAATTTAGGGAGGACTCAAATTGAATAATTATGTGCACTACACCTTAAAAAATCAACATCAGATACTGCTTTTATACTCAATGTGAATCCGAAATGAAATAAGGAAAGGGAGAGACGGAAAGAGAAAAACTAAATTAAATAATTTAGGACTATTTGAGGAGATTGTAAGGTTCAGTGTGTTGTATTTTCAGTGATTTATCAAGAGGACTATTCATAAACTTACTACTTTTATCGTGAACAAAACATTACATTTCTATACATTTAATTTATTATCTAAGTAAAAATGTCGATTTGAAATGAAATTGAAGATATGTACACAATATTACAAAACTATTATTGTCTTTTATTTTTCTTATTAATTCTTTATTTATACATTAGTTAATAGAGATGCACAAATAACAGAAAAAAAATATAAGTATTCTAATACGTGTATATGTGTATTTTTCAAGTATTACTATATATTATGAACTTTTTCTATCGCTATATTTTCAAAATAAGAATAGTCAATAATCCTCAAATTTGTGTAAAATATCCGTACATTAATCTTTAATATCACAGTAATTTCTTTATATAGTAAATTTCTCATATATAGTTTAAGAAATATTAAAAATGGAAAATAAAAACATCATGCTAACTTCCTCCTCAAGAAACATACACACATATAATATATAAATATAAATATAAAGAGTGTCAATGCAATACATTTAATTGCAAATATGTTAACTCACGATCAATCTTTTTCTATCAAATATGTTAACTCACGATCAATCTTTTTCTAATTATACGAGTAGTTAGATAATATTTTAATTTATATGTAGTGTAAGTTTCAACTTACGACTTACTTAAAATATGCAAAAATATCATCAGATTAACAAAATCAATGCCACAGAACAACTATTAAGATTAAACTTATAAGTATTAAACTGAAAGATACAGATAAATTACATAATTTATTGTTTATCCATTTTACATTGAATCCTGTTTTTACAGTCGATGTAAGCCCAAAATAAGGTACAGAATGAATAAATAAATACGTTTATTTTTACTCTAAGATTAATCCATATATGTATAGAAATAGACTATGCATTTTCATTGAAAGGTTGGAGTCAGTAAGAGAGAGTAGTACAGACATAAGACGTTTTCTTTGTCTAATTATTTAATTGAAAGGTAGAACGAAGAAGGAGAAGCAATCACATGGTCAACGCGTCCTCTCTTTCCTGTGCTATTTCATTTTCACTTTCGTTTCTCTTATATATCGTCTTGTCCTTGTTCTGTATAAGAGACAGCATTTTATTCGTCATATCTCTGTCCTTTACTTTTATTTTCAGCCGTTTCAAGAATGCAGAGTCTATTTCTACCTAACAAAACGTTTTTATCCAAAAAATTATAAATAAAGCTCAATTAAAATATATGAAATCAGTAAATAAGCCAAGTACATGATTCATTATTATCAAGTTACAATAGATTATAACTAATGACTCATTATTATCAAGTTACAATAAATATAACTAATATAAAATCAATATATAAAAAATCAAACTCATATAACAAATTCATAAAGAAAGCTTTTTAAAAAAAGAAAACATTTTATATATAATAATCATGCATTTATTACGTAACAAAAGAACTTTCCGATATATCAAAACACATTTATATATAAAATTTAAAAATTATAAAAAAATGAAATTTAAAAAACAATATGAAATTAATAAGATTAATTATTATATTACCAAGTTTTATAACAGATAATATTTACAACTGATAATATTTCCTCAGCACCAGGATATGTGTAAAATCCACTATGTTACTTAAAAATTTATAATTTTTTCAAAATACGATATAAAAAAATTATTGTACTCTTTTTTAGCATAGACACAAATATAATAAAAATTGTGCTAATCCGCGATATCTCTTAAAAAATAAAATTATTTGCGACCATTAAAATCGTTAACTTAAGGAAAACTTGCTAGGAGACGAAAGAATTGTTTCTTTTAAAAATAATATATTTTCTTTTAATACAAAATTATTAGAGATGCTACAAAAAGATATCGTTAATACAAATTTAAAATAAAAATTGCTTCAATGTACATCGGATATCGCTATATCTTCTTCGCATACTGCTATTCTTCTTAAGAAAAATAAGTTTTTTTATTATTTTAAGGATGCTTATGTAAGAAGTAATTGAATAAAAAAGAACAGCACGCTGAAACTTACACTTTTGACATTTGTCAAGTAATAACCAAGGTTTTTTATGCCCACGCACTAATTGAATTTCTCGTCATTCGATAAGATAAAAGTCTTTCCTAACGGTTCACGGGTTGTGAATTGTTCCTTTTATCGAATGCGTTGAGAGAAAGGAACTGAGGATTCAGCTACTTTCGAGAAATGAGCACTTCTTGTGCCTCAGACACAAATGACTCTGGTTAATAAAAGCAGTATAAAAGCGCAGGTTCCCGATGAATAAACAGAAAAGTGATTCACAATATATAAAATATCCAATTAGAGAAAAATATTGAATTGAAAGATCTGAACGAACTAATGCGTTAATCAATGTGTGCGAATCAAAAGATGTTTCATTCATATAAGTAAAAAAAATAGTTTGTAACAATAATCAACCAGATGTACGTTTCAGTCCTCAAGTACGAATTTGAGGTACAGTTAATCCTTCCCGAACGAAACAGGATATAATACATCATAGTATATTGCGAGACTCGATTTTCTAACGTTAACACGCAAATAGCGAATAACAAATTAACCTAGCACGTGCATCAGGCGCACCCTTTCGTTAATAATAAAACTCACTAATCGGCACTATCGATTCGTTACGCAGATGCCGGGAATTACAGCGGGCTGCCGTCGCAAATTGAAAAATGCGCTTTCGTGCCGCGAGGCGGGCACGAGTAGTCGACGAGTGAGGTAATCGCGGAGCAGAGCGGATAATCGACGAGTAACATCACGCGATCGCGGCGAGTAAATGATAATTGCCGTCGTAGCCGAGCATTCGATCGACTTCTCGACAAGCAAATCCGAAGAATCGCGTCGAGCTCCTTCCGCGACTTGGCACACCAATCGATCGCGCAAAGGATAACGGCTATCGTAGCGAGGACCCTTCAGATATCCTTGGTAAGACCGATTCGCGGCTTATACGCCATTAGCAAGCTCAAAAGTGACGACGACGACGACGGCAGCGGCGACTTGCTTGCTGCAGCCACTCGGATCCCAACGCAAACCTCAACGACGCATCTAATTGCTGAAATCAGAAAACCAGATTTCTTTAAAGCTCGCGCTCTCACGTTGACAACAATCTCGCTCCGTCCTGGAAAAAAGACAAATATAAGATCTTTATATTAGTCAATACGATGAAAGAGCTGAAGCACAAAATTTTGTAAAATCATTTAATACGAGGAGAGTATAAATGCAGCACGAAACAATCTTACCTGTTATTCAATAAACGACAAATTAGCTTTCCTTTGTTATCACGACATATCATTTCTGAAATCATTTCTCGTAGAAAAAGAGAAACATTTGGACAAAAGGCATTTGGACAAGAAGAAAATCACAAAAGCTCGCGATGCCGCGCGCTTAATGGATGGAGCGCTTTTCAGTCCGCTTTGATATCGCGCTTCGCTTCGGGCGTACAATTTCTAAACGGACTCAACGAGTACGACGAATTTCTTTCGTGGATTTTTTCCGACTGATCCATCGACGAACTCAGCGGAGAGAGCTCCAATTAAAGTTACAAACAGTCGATTCGGCCGTGCGTGTCGACCCGCACGGCAAAGTCTCCTACGTGAGGAGACGTGGGACGCGGGGCGAAATCAAGGATACCACTAATCCGGATCCCGTTGGAATTTTCGATAACGTCATACACAACGTAATCCGGCATGCCCGGGCGAAGTAATTTAAGCAACGGGCCTCTCTCTCTCTCTCTTTCTCCTTCTCGGTGATCTCCGCGCGTTTCTAAGTGGATCCCGTTGAGATTAATGCGAACACGAGTTCATCGAGCTGTAGTGGAATCGGTGCTCGAATTCTGCGCGTAATTTCTAATAATAACGATCCCGGCTTCACGAATTCCCGCTCGGAAACGTGTGCGTGAGAATGACAAGATGCAAACGAATCTGTGTGCTATATCGCACTAATTGAATTGATCATTTATTCATAACGATAACATAATCTTCAAATATCGGAATTTTCACCAAAAAAGCCAGGGATGTTATCAACTGGTTTGGAGTGTCACGAACAAGTGCTTCAGAATTAAATCGGAAGGAATGTCATAACAAGACCGGCGTGATTCCAGGCATTCCTCCTGCATTTCCTTCGATCATTTATCACATAAGCTCCAATAAGCTTCGGGCTTATGTAATACATAGATGAGAAGCTCAGAGTTGAGGTAATCCAGGCGACAAACAGGTGTTACCATTGAATATCGCGGAGCAGTTCGACACGATACGTGGTCGACGACGACGAGGACGTACTTAAATATCCGTTGGAATCTTGTCCCTGAGGAATACATATATACGTGAAGCAGCAACCGAGATTCTCGACGAGTGGATAACCTACAGAATCGATCCAGCCGCGATCACGATACCAGCGTGACCATCCGCCACGTACGCCTGATGTAACCTTCCATTTGAGGCGGAACGTGACTTCTCATAAGAACAAGTATAAAGAATATGTCCTAGAAGTAGCAGCGAAGCTCTGACCGTAATCTCCGAGACGTGAACTTCGACGTGCAAAATGGAAAATTTCGACAACGAACGTTTGTTCAACGTTGTTTTCCGAGGATATCCCGCTCAATAATATTCGATGGGCAGAGTAATAACTATGTTATTATAAATATTTGTCAGCGAGATTCCATATAAAATCCGCGTGGCAAAAAAACTGATTTTTCTCTCTTTTTCCCTCTCTCTCTCTCTCTCTCTCTCTCTCTCTCTCTCTCTCTTTCTCTCTCTCTCTCTCTCTCGCGGTCTAAGCACCAACTCGGGAACACTCTCCGCCTCGGCGATTGCGACTTCCCAGCGGCTATTTCGGCTAAACCGGATCTCGCGGTAGCGACGCACTGCAAAAGAAGCGAAAAGCAAAGAAAACGGATCGAAAACGTTGGTCGAGAGGAATTCCACGTTTCCGCTACCTGCACTAGTAGGAATACCGTAATCTTCAAGGCCCACAGCACGTATCCGTTTTGCTACGACAAATCGACATACGAAGTCGAGTCGTTGGGAAGTATCATATACTATCGTGCGTCACAATCAGCTTAACAATTGTTAGATGCTGCAAAGCATCAAATATCACAGCAAAAAGTATACTGGTTGCATGTTTTCACGAGATGAATAGAATTATTGTAATTCCTTGCAACGAACTCACGTAAATATGAGGGCATAAGTGAAAGACAAAAGCTAGCAAGAACGATGCTCCATTGAGCGGAAACTTCGCGGGAAACCGGCGGCAGCAAATTTTAATCGAAGCTCAGGAAGTACATGAATAATTTGAGTCGCCTGACACACCGCACGTCAAGTCGCGACAAATATATCGGTTTTTTCGCGTTTCTCTCGTGCAGCGAGGCTGAAAGAGTTGTAAAATTTACGACCGCAGAAAGAGTAAAACAGCTATTGGAAAGAATCCACTCTGAGAGACGTGCGATTTTAATGATCGCGCGCAAGGTGTAAAGCATAGCGCGCATAACCGACAGGGACAAATCCGCACGGCATCCGCATTTTCGCTTCCCCGAATAAACGCATATTACCGTAAAGGAAAGGATAAAATTGAAAAGAGAGAATCGATTGGTCGAAAAAAGAAAAGCAAAAGAAGAGTCAGTCGTCGAGAAGTCATCGCGATCTCTTGGGAACAGTGTCCATACAAGCCCTAGAGTGGAAACGCCGGGTGAACGCGCCGAAGAGGACCCGTCGACCCGGAAGACCGGTCTACGTGGTCTTGTACGTCGACTGAGCAGCGGCGGTGCGGTCGGACGTCGCACGATTGGCACGTACGGCCGCGGTGGGAGCAGCGGCCCCAGCGGGCCCAGTGGCGGCGGCGGCGGAGGCGGCGGCGGTGACGGTAGTGATAACACAATTCCCATCAGCTGCTTTGCGACTGGACAGCGGCCGATAGTGGTGGCCGGCAACACCACGGTGTCCGCATCCGGGGTCTCGGGCCGCGGCACCCTCAGTCGACGTTCCAGCCGCGACCTAAGTCCCTCAAAGTCGTCGTCGTCGTCGTTGTCGTCGTCAGCGGCGGCGGCGGCGGCGGCGGCGGCGGCGGCGGCGGCTGCAGCGGCGGCAGCGGACCAAGATGCGGCCAGTTACGGGGGCGGGGGTGGTGCCGGTACCGTATCGTCCGGTGGTACCGGCACAACCGGCCAGGATTGGCGAAAACTAGTCGGCAGCATACGGCGCAAGGTGCGCCGCAAGACCGCCCAGAGCAGCTCGAGCATTTCCGAAGCTGCTCTGCAGGAGACCAACCGCAATCCTGATGACTTTCTCAATGCCACCATGAGAATCTTCCTGGTGGTGTCGCCGCCGATGGGTCGCGTTCAGGTAAATGCTATGCGTTGTCAATTGCGCCGCGACTGTTTTCCGACAGTGTTCGAGTACGGAAAAGGAATGTGGAGTATATAGGGAGAATCAACAACGTCTCACGCGATGAATGTCGTAACACGGAAAGAACACTGTCGGAACTTTCGCTAGAAAATTCGATCTCTTTCATCATTCCGTCAGCTTTCAGCCTTGTTAGAACTTATATAACAGACTTTCATTATAGGAGTGATTAAAATATTTTTTTCAAATAAACTTTTGACTTGAAAGTCTTTTTTAATTTGTGAACAAACGCATGGAGGTCGAACTGATCCAAACACATAAACAAACATATATTCCTTCAAATCATATTACGTAAAGAATTTTTTAAGTATGGAATTTAACTCATGTGGTGAGAAGTTAAAAATTATTATTTTACGTTTAAAATATAGTTTAAAAGTGTACTTATAAATAAAAATAAAAGATTTGATATCAAAAGAATCATTTATTTACGAGTTAAGATGTCATTTGCCGGAACTGACAAATTTTTCGGGATTTCCGAGTCCATGTATTGTTCGTTGAATTTGTTAAAAACCCCTTAAATCTCAAAAGTCAATCGAATCCAATAAAAATTAACACGGCCTTAATTTCGGATTTTCAATTCCGAAAATAATTTTTAGACCTTTGAAAGTTTGCACTTTCTCAGAGTGCAAATCAAGAAAAGTATTTGTTATTTTCATAAAAACATTATGCACTAAAAAATGCGAACAAATAATTTTACTTAAATAAAATTTAATCTTAGGAGCACACCTTTAAGAGAGCTATATACCAGATTCAATGTCAAAAAGAGCTATTCAATTTTATTTTTTTACGTGTCCACGCTTTTTACATAGCCACCTCTACAATCTGTGTTACAATAAAGCTGAAATATTTTACATGCGTCCGACAAACATTATTGAACTATTGAACTTCCTCTCTTCCCTCCCCCTCTCTCTTTCTCTCTCTATTTCTCTCCGCCCTTCTTTCTCTAGCTCTTCCCTCATTCTTGTCTTCGTTTCTTTTTATACATGGTACACACTGTTGCCGACTCAAGTTCCGAAAATCTCATTGTAACACATGATGACGTGACATATTCTCGCTCGCCGCTCCGCTTCCATCTGAATTTATCAATCAATCATGCTTGGTAGCACATTTGTGCCGACCAATCAGTTTGTTTAAAAAATATATCAACGTAGTTCTAATCTACAGTTTTTTTATATTGATGTTTGTTTCCCTTTTCCTCTTGTCCTCCCCCCCCCCTTCTCAGTATCCTTCACTTTCTCTTCTCTTTTTTTGTTTTATCAAGCAGGCAGATAACCTGAATACTGTCAATTATATAAATCCAGGCTAATCGATGATCGCGCTATTTGCACTGCGACCTTTCGTCTGATGTAACAGCATTCGATAACTCGCTGCTCGCCAATGTGCCGTCGTAGTGTAACGTAGTTACGCAAAGATATTTGCACGCGATCATGTCGTCGCTGTATGTAGAAAGACAATTAATAATTGCTGACCAAATGTCATACATTCATTAGATGTTGATTATCCGTCGGCAATGCGAATAAATTCGATTATTCGATGTGCGGTGAAAAAACGAGCTCACACGTCAAATTGAAGTCCCTCGATGCGAGGGAGACCACCAGTAATTCAAATTACAAATTGCAGAAGTAACCTCTCTTTAAAATGTTTACTTATAATCGCCAATCGCTAATGTAATTTAGCCTTTATAAAAACAAAATGGACAAAATAGAAAATTTTGTTCTCAATTTGAGATATGCCACAAACGCAAGAAAAAATCTGAGAAAATTTTAGTTTCTTCTGTATAAGGGATTGAAATTTTTATACAATTTATTTTGTGAAAAAATTTCTCTATAATTTTGTGTTTCCGTATTACTAAGAGTTAAAATAAAATTGAGCATTTTGACTTCGGTTGCTTATGACTTCATTAAATTTCATCGCACAGCAATACAGAAAATGAATTCTTAAACTTCACTCTATCAATTGACATAAATGCCGATCTTGTAAATGTAAGTAAAATTATTATAAAATATCCATTTTAATATCCTGATTTTTATCTGCATTTCTAAACTTACGGAGGATACTGTATATCGAAAAATTTTTACTACTATCTAAAAACTTGTTTTTAGTGAATAAATTCATTTTTATAAAATTTTGTTTAATAACTTATACTGCAAAATTATTATCTAGAGATTTTTAAGATCGTTGATTATGAACCAAAGTAAAAAATTTATTAAAATTCAGAATGACAAATCCAATATGGCAGATTAAATAATCAAAATCAACCGGATTCGCTTGAAACTTGCTATTAAGAGGTTTTTGAGATCGCTGATTACGAATCCGATCTCAGAAATGCAAAATTTGAAATGCCAGATATAATATAGTAGACTTATATGGTTTAATTTTCAAAATTGCTCGGATTTGCTTGAAAATTACTACTCGGCAAATAACTTTTTAAAGTTGCCTAATACGGCAGCTGCCGAGGCGCGTCGCCCTCATCTCTTCTCACGCGTGACTTAGCAAACTATGACTATCAAGACACCCGCCGAGACATTCAACCCCTTTATATATATATTTACATACAGTTTTTTCAGACATATCCATCAAACTAGCTCCGCCACTATAGATTGTGTATTTTTGGCTTTAAAGTCGTAATCTATAACACCAGAAACCTCCCAGTAGCCATTTTTAAGCGGATTCGTTTTATTTAAAAATTAATATTAATATTAATAAAAAATTAATATCATTTTATTTAATGAAAATTATATCTATCATACGAGATCCATCATTTTGTATTTTATATTTTAACATCATATTCGTAATCAGTGATCCTAGAAACTCCCGATTAACAAGATTCAAACGAATCCAGTTGACTTTGAAAAGTTTATCCGCCATATTGGATCCGTCACTTTGAATTTTATATTTTTGACATCAGATTCGTAATCAGCAACCTTCAAAACTTCCGAGTAACATATTTCAAGTAAATTCGGTGAAATTTGAAAATTCCGTCCGCCATATTGGATCTGCCATTTTAAATTTTGTATTTTTTATACCGAATTCGTACTCAGTGACAATCTCAATAACCCCAGAGTTCCAACCCATATAGCACAAATCTTTAAAAAACTTCTTAAAGTATTCCAAAAGTATTCTGGAGGACTTGGGAACTGCTTTGGAACTCTTTTAGAGAAGTCTTTTAGAGATTTGTGCTTTAGGGGAATAAGTTTACAAAATTATATTCACTAGAAAAAAGGAGGCAACAAAGTGTTAAAATTTTACAATTTTATACATGATTATACTAAGTTGTATATCATTTTCACCATTTTAAATATGTCATTTGAATTATTTTTCTTTGTTTACATTTTTTATGTTTCCATGGGTTATTTTCTGTGAAAATATTCTTCAAATCTTTTACTTTAATAAATATATGAGAGAGTATATAGAGTCTTAAAATATAACATCCTAAAAAGACCAACAAAGATTAATATATTATACAAAGTTTAAATTTTGGTGTATATCAAAATCTATGAAATAATATTTTAATAATAATAATTATATATAAAAGTCGTTTAGAACCTTGTGTAGGAATCTCTGATAACATTGGTTTGCAAAATTTTAACTTTTTCTTGCGTTTTGGGAAACAAAAATCGTTTCTTATATATTATATTTTAAATAGTTTTGCTCGCAGAATCCGAATCTGGCCACAGAATTATTCTATCACGTCAGATTTCTGAAATAAATGGATTAAAATAGCCAAACACCATTTATCTCGGAAATCTGATATGATAGATCTGATCTGATATGATAAAATAATCCTAGGCCAGATTCGGTTTCTGCGAGCAAAATTATGTATGAAACGATTTTTGTTTCCCAAAACGCAGGACCATACATATCTGTGTAATCTTTTCAAGATTTCTGTTTATTTTAATATATTCTAATATATAATTTATATTTAATATATATAATTTATTTTAATATATGTTAAGACTCATTAATTTAATAAGATAAAAAAGTATTTGAATATTTTCGACAAACTATGTGAATTGTAATATATTCAAAAAGACGCAGGTAAATAAAAGCATAAACAAAAAAAACACAGCTCTGAACGATGTTCAGAATAACAATAACGAAGAATAGCTCATTCTCAATATAATTAAATATAAACTTGCAAAATTTTTGCAAGTTCGTGTAACTTTCTTAATAATTATCTCTTTATATCTTGCTTTACAGTATTAAATATAATATTAACTTAAAAGTTAATATATAATATTAACTTTTATTAATATATAATACTAACTGCGTATCTTTGTGAAATAAAGAAATGGAAATTTCATTAAACATTTTACTAATTAAATACAAAATACAATGTTTAAAAAGAATATATATAATTTTGTATCAAACTTTAAAACTTTAAATAAATATTCTAGATAAGAAGATAGAAAAAATATAGTTTATATCATTTTAACTATCACTTTGTGTTATACTGAAGCACAAGCGAGACGTGCTTGTTACGCTACCACTTCACCTATTTTAACGAGAACCTCTCATAAAGTCCGATGTCGTATTACGTCGTCTTTCACGAGAGGGAGAGAAATTTCTGTATTACTCGTTATATCTCCACATCACACGAGTTGTCCAGCGATCCAAAAAGATGACGTGCTAGCGGATCAAAAAAACAAACGTAATTATATCGTTCACTCTTTTCCGTCATCGCTCTGTCAACTTTTGACGAACGAAGAAGAAGAGGTATAAGAGCACGTATAAAATCGATAGTTAAACTCAACTCGAACTTTCTTTTGAAAGTAACATGCAATTGTCTTGGATTTTTTTGCGATGTGTCATTCAAACGCTTTTATAAGCGCTATTGATATTACGAGTCATCAAGAATACCTATTTGATCTGACCCAGATTCGGAAGTACTATATCTAACCATGGAGACATTGCCACGTGGCGCGTGGTTTGTATTTGATGTAACGAGATATACGTATACTTACATGTAGTTGCACGTTTAATATATCTATGTTTACTTTCCCGCGCATGTCAATGAGCTCCCGTAACCAAATTTTATCTCTATGTTCTATATCGTGTGTGTGATTAAACTATTCACAGAAAAAATAATTTAGTTAATTCTGCAAACCTATAGCTTGCTGAACAAAATTAAATATTATAAATAAGCAAATTTGTGCTAGTACAGTAAAGACATTAAATTTAGAAGCTATAGTTAACTCGCTAATAGAGCAAATCCATTTTTGTTGATATTATCTTCAACATATTATTTTGTATTTTAAGTTAAAAAATTGAAGTTTGTGAAAATCTAATTCATTAATTTTACTAAATAAATCACTAAATTATTCAATATGTAATGAAGAAATATTTTTACGGAGAAATGCATTTGCATTAAATCTGACTGCAATTAACCATTAAGAAATATGTTATTATACGTGCAATTCAAATTTACTTTTTTATGTTAACAACTATATATATATATATATATATATATATATATATATATATATATAT
>NW_022639591.1:389426-398430 GCF_010583005.1 Odontomachus brunneus
ATATTGATATAAATTATATAAATTATATGTATCTTATAATTTTTTATTATACCATTTAAAATGTTAAAGAGAATAAATATTCGAAATATTTAAATTTCTGCTTTAGCTAACTATTGCTGAAATAACTGTTGATATAACTATATTGAAATCTATTAATATACTAAATTTCTTTCAATATAACTGCAAAATAATTAGTTGCATATACCAAACCATATTTTCTATTAGTTATGGTATAGAATCATCTTTACTGTGCTAATAAATCCGCCATGCTATAACATTAAACTTTACTAGGTATAATCACAAATTTTATGCAACTTTGCGACTTAATTAGTATAAGATAGGAAACTGTCCGTATTTTATGACTATAGATTTGCTAGACTAGCAATTGTGACAGCAAAACTTTTTTTTATTTATCATAATTATTACGACGGAATTGTTAATCGAATTTTTTTATTTATTTATTTATTAACAGAAAATACAACTCTCTAAGGAACAGAAAGATAAGACACAATTTAGAAGAAATAGTTTATAAGTAAAGGACAAAATAAAAATTATAATTCTTGAATAATAATAACTAAATATTTTCATAAATGCTTCAATTGTTGAAATAAAGTAGACATAATAAAATAGCTAAAACCGGTAAACCAGCAAAAGAAACCAGAAAGAAGGATCACTTGACTATAAAGTAAAACATATAAAATTATATATTGATACAATATTACGTCAATATCTTTACATCATTCCTTTACATCAATATCATTAGTATAGATATAAGGTAACATTTATTAATATACAAATTTTTAAAACTTTGAGAGGAAACTTTTAAAACTGTTTATTTCAAAACTGCATACCAAAGACAACTATCCAGAGATAATTTTTTATTTTTTCGACGTAAAATATAATCGGAATCGTTGTCAATTTTCATTGGCATTATATAGAGTATCCCAGACTTTCCTCCGCATATTTTGAGAATGTAGAACGGGTTGAGGTGAACAAAAGTCCTATACCGTTTTGTGATATTCACAATAATAACCGAGAAATTAATTGTAAAAGATTAAGGAAAAACGCACCCTGAATGGTTGAAGGAGGAGCGCTCGCGATCAAGTAATATAGACTGCGTTCCGAAATTTACTGCCAATACTGAAATTCTATACTATACGTAACATAAACTATAGATTTTCAGTACTGGCAGTGCATTTCGAAACGCAACCATAGCAGGCAGATATCAATCGCGGCTTATATCGCTATGATTCAACATCTTGCTGCATCGCGCCAAGGTGAGATGTTGGAGTGCAGTGATATAAGCATAAGCAATGGTGCGTTGTTTTTCCAATCACCGCGCATCGAAATCCATGCGTTATATTATTAGGTCGCGAGCGCTCCTCCCTCAACAATTTAATGTGTGTTTTTCCTTAATATTTTACAATTAGTTTCTCGCTTATTATTACAAATATCGCAAAACAGTACAAGACTTTTATGTTTACCTCAACCCATTCTATAAAATATGCGGAGAAGAGTATGGGACATCCTGTATATTAAAAAAAAGACATAGTAGTAGCAACTATATAAATGACAACTATATACTAATTTTATATATGCACTAAAAAAATTAATCGAATAAAATTTCTAGTTTGAACAAATTTGATTGCATCAAATGCAATGAAGTCAAATGAAATAGAAATAAAGTCTATTCAATAATTTGATATAGGAATTTTAACTAAAAAAATTATTCAAAAATAAATGGTTAATTGAAATTAAATATAATTATATGGATGCTATAAATGTTTTTTAATTATAAGAAAGGTTGGTCTTAACTGCATAATACAAGTAATTCTATTTCTGGATGGAAGGTTAAGTAAGTAAAAGTATAAGTATATTGCATTAATGACTTTGATAGTTGAACATTTGCAAGATTTGTTTAGCTGAGAGAAACTATTATAATATAATTTCTTTGAGATTGTTAGATAAATTACATTAAACAGAGTTTGGATATACACCCCAGTAGCCATGAACAGATTGCGCTGTCTACCTCGCTCGTCTGCAGATAAATTCTCGTTGTGGCGAGATATAAGCGAGCAAGCTTTACTATATAAAATTTTATGTGATATGCGAATGTATATGTTGCCTAGAATCTGACTATACGAACTCGTCTTTTGAAGTTCTCTGGCTGCTGGCAGCTTCAGTTGTCAGCTATTATGTTTTTTATTATTAAATTGAAATTGTTAATTTTTTTTATAATAAACTGAATGGACATTGTTTAAGTTAACAGTATATCACTTAAAAATTTTATAGAATATTATATTATTCTCTCTGTGGATATATGTAGCTCATTAAACTCAAGAGAAAAATTGAGTTAAACTTCTTATTCGTTACTACATTTGATAACTCATTTAATTACCGTTACTTTGTGGGATAATCAAATCAATATCATGAATCCATTTTGTTGAATATTTAGCTCGTATATATAAGAGATTACAAAAACATCAAATTATGCTGTAAAATTAAAGCGATTAGCATATATAACGTAGGAACTAAATTCACTCAGCTTAATTGCTCTGACCGATCGTTTTCTATATTGTAATTAATACAGCTTTATATTAAACTATTTACATTAATTCTACATATAAAACTCGTATAGTTGTCATATGTATAGTCGCCATCATTATGTATTTTTCTGTAAGTGTACAATTTTATTATGTAAGAAAATTGTGTAATATAACAATTGGGATATATTGTGTATAGGGTCGAATGTATTAAACACTCATGAAACCGATTTATATATATGTTTATGCATATAGGATCTATCGATCGGTTATAATTGTCAAAAGTCAGTTAGTCACTGGACGTCATTAAGACAACAGAACTTCTGTTATATAAATGTTCGTTGACATTGAAATTTCTGTAAATGTACGATGTATATATTAATATCCTTTTTTATTTCGCTCGATATAGGAAATACCCCAGCTTGCTAAAGCAATGAGATACATATTCTGCGGCAGGAAGACATGATGTATCAGCAATATTATGCAGTGATGAGAATGGCGATATATCTGCGATATCGAGTCTCATATCGTCATTCTTTGAGGCAGTGTGTATTGTAAAAATAGGAAGGAAATAATTAAGTCATTTATTCTAATCTCTCTTCTCCCCCTCTGTCCCCCCACAGATACTGCGTATATTTACTGAAATCGCAAATAATCCATCATTTGCACTTGTTGATATACTTAACTGTCATGAGTGAGATATAGTCACACCACGTAATTAATGATATAGTTAAATATAATTATATTATAGAATATTTTACCACACATATGCATTATATGTTTGTGATAATAAAAATTTCAAACGCACGTAAATAGTAAGACATTTTTTAATTTCTTTGAACGAAATTCCTGAAAATTAAAGTTTTTTTTTTAACATTTTTGTACTGAAACTAGTTAAAAGAAACTAACGATCAGTTTAGTTATGTCTTATTATTACGAAGTGGTAGTCCAGGTTAACTCATCAACTCTCCCAGTCAGTTAGGCAACAAGTTCAAATGGCTTGGTCCTTTTAAGTCTTCTATATAATTTCAATATCACTTTGACATAGCCCCAGAGTTGGGCGTCATAGGTCCATATTGGTTTCAGGACCTGTTTATATAATATCAGCTTATTGTGTAATGTTAGTTCCGATTTTCTACCTACAAGCCAGTATATTTTTCTGAATTTAATATTAAGTTCTTCCAGTTTCTTTTTAACATGCTCCTTCCACTGGAGTTTAGCGTCCAGCGTCATACCGAGATATTTTGCTGAGTTTGAGTGCGGGATCGGTGTCGCATTAATGATGATTCGAGGGTGGTGCTGAAGAATTCTATTAGTGAAGTTGACCTGCACCGATTTTGTTTCATTTAATTTTATGCGCCATCTTTTTGTCCAGCTAACAATCTGGTTTACTGTCCTTTGCAATTTTTCTGTTGACTGTTCTATAGTTTCATCTGTAGATAGCACTGCAATATCATCCGCGAACGTGGCTACTATACTGTCAGGCAGCATTGGTAAATCACACATATAAAAAAGATACAATACTAGTCCCAGCACACTGCCCTGAGGAACCTCTGCCTTTATCTCTCTTAATTCTGAGTAGACATCTTCTTTCTTGACACGGAAGAATCTCTCTGTTAGGTATGATTCCAGTAGCTGACCGTATTGTTTAGGCAGGAGTCGATTGATTTTATAAATCAATCCATCATGCCAAACTTTGTTGAACGCCTGTGCCACATCAAGAAAGACAGCGGAACAGATTCTTTTATGTTCAAGAAATTTTTCTGTGATCCTGTGAACTTAATTAATAGTTGAATGTCTATTTCTGAAACCAAACTGATGCGATGGAATTATATTTTTGTGTTCAATAATCGGTTTAAGCCTTTTAAGTAGCAGTTTTTCGAACAGCTTAGACATAATTGGTAGCACAGAAATGGGCCTATACGAGCTTACTTCGTGAGGCTCTTTGCCAGGTTTTAATATCATAATAACTTCAGCAACTTTCCAAAAACATGGTACATGCTTCAAGTGGAATATAGCATTAATCAAGTTAGTTAACTTAACCAGTGCTTTTTTGGCAACTATTTTAATAGTTCTCCACTAATAAGATCGAATCTGGGCACCTTTTTTGTTTTGAAGTTTTGGATTTCTTTGCCAATCTCGTTGGGAGTAACTGGGAGGATAATTTCATCATTTATAACATTTTGACCCTGTTCTTCGTAAATCATATCATAACCTTGACTTTCATTAGGTTAAATACTAGCCAAGTGATTCGCAAAGGTCTCCACTTTCTCCTCGCAATTTCTAGCCCATTGCCCATTAGCCTTCTTGATTGGGGGATCTTGAGTTATCGGTCTTTTTAGATATTTGGTAGATTTCCAGAGCGAATAATTCGTGCTTTTATCATCAGTCAGTTCCATCAGAAATTTATTAATAGACTCTTGATTTCCTTGATTTCATTTCTTAATTACTGCGTAGTTTTGTCGAGGACTGCCTTATCTTCCGGTGCTTTTGTTTGATGCCATTTTCGTCGCAATTTTCTTTTGACCGCAAGCAATTCTCTTATTTCTTTAGGATAAAAATTTAGGATTCTTTACTATGACTCTTAATGGTCGAGTTTGCTTGTCCTCGTATATATGTCTCGAATATTTATGTTCCAACAATAGTTTAGTGACATCTCTATAATCACTGCTATTAGTTAGATTAATCTTAAATATTTCCTTAATAACTAACTTGATTGTAACGTCATTCTTCACCACTGGAGATATTACTTTGTAAAGCATCGAGTATTCTTTAATACCGTCAACAATAATGGGCGGTGGTTTTCGAGGTTTAAAGTTTGATTTTATATTATTCTGAGGTGTGGTTTTATTATGTTTTATTAGTATGTTCTATGGAGGTGTCTTTGAAATTTCTTCTTTCTTTCTCTTCTTGTTCTTTCTAGCTTTTACACGGATTCATTCAGTTTCTCTTATCTCCTCTTCGTCGGTTTCATACATTACAGTCTTAACTGCAACATTGCGAATGTAAACACTGTTTCACCTTACGCCGCGAGAGAATATTTAGAATTAAACAAACGACTCAGAGAGTTGGAACAAATTTCTAGGAATCCGTCGGGACTTTATTCTAAAAATAGGGGGGAGATGTAACGTCCCCGCCGAAAAAAAAATTAAAAACTAAATAACAACAAAAATATATACAAAACTTTATAAAATCAATTACCAAAAATATATATAAAAATATAAAAACCCAAGAGAAAAGAGTAATCTTAGTAATTAACACATTACATATATCTTTTAAAAACAATAGATTCGCAATATGTTGTTGGATTGCAACGAAGTTTTTATTTCTTTTAGTTCATTAATTTCTTTCTGTGCTACACTTAATTGAGCTTTTAGTTCTTTTATCATAGCAGTTTCTCCAGTTCGTACTAAACAAAACTGTTCATTGATATTATTATTATTGTCCGATTTTTGGAGCGTCCGCATCCGTCTCCAACTTCTTCTGTTGCCCAATTCTGCTGTTATCAGTAGTGTTACTTCTTCCTCTTATTGATGTTCTCACAGTTTTATAGCTTTTTTGGAAGGGATATTTAATACTTTTATCTGCCTCTTTAGCTAGATTTCCTCTCAAGGAATCTACTTCAAATAATACTTGGCTTCCTCCAGGGTCCTTCATTTTCCGTTGTAGTTAAGTTATTTAAGTTTTCTGAGCTTTTTGATTTTTTTGCATATTTTATTTCCATTTTTAATCCCACGAGTGCGGCAGGTCAGACAGTCATCCCGGACAGAGCCCCATATGCCCTCGGAGGAAAGGTGCTTCCGGATGATACTCCAGAAGTCACACCAATTCTTCTGGAGGTCCGCTTGTGACTGAATTATTTAAGCTCCTACAGCCATTCACTCCTCGGCACGGGACCGAACAGCTTGGGTTAGGAATTGGTTTTCTGTTAGAATTTTCCTTTCCTTAGCTGGTTTGCTTTCGTTTTAAGGCGCCAGAGTATCGCCTTTTGCCCTTCATCTATCTGCTGTGACCGAAGTCACACTCTGGGTTCGCGACTAGGACGCTAGATGATCGGACTTGCTGGTTTACTTGATATTATACAGCACGGCATTTCATAGCTTTTTATCATAGCTTATCTTCCAGCAAGATGTACCCCACCGTGATCTTACCAGCCATTAGAACCCCGAAAAATAAAGTGACAGACGAGTTCTTCAAATTCGAATAATTTTTTACCGATGTAAAATAAATTTTCCACTCTAATTTCCAAGTGAACATTTTTACTCGAAATTTAAGAACAAACCTTATGTATTTCGCTGTTACAGAGACACATAAAGCATTTTTAATCTCTAATTGGGCTTAACATGATATTTTAGTTCGATTTTCTCTCAAAATTATAGATTTTAGTTAGGAAATCTACATAAATTTAGACTAGAAGTACAATATTTTAAACATACTAATCTCTAAATTGGAATAAATTTCGTTTGCTCTACCAAATGTTTTTTTAGAGATTTTGTTTAGTTTTTATTTTACAATAGAGTAGAATAAAACATGCGAGACACTTTGAGAATATTTACATTTCTCAAAAAGCATAAATATATAAAAAATTTTAAAAGATATTCTAAAAATATATTTTTAAATTTTTATTTTTATTTTTTATTTTATTAAATTTGTTAATTGATATGAAAATAGAATTCTTTTTGATTTCATAAAAACATATAATAAAAATATATCGATTTTATTTATTAAAAAACCGTAAATTTTCTCATTATTTATATTTGATATTAAGGGGGATTTCTACTTTGTTGGCCAGGAAAAATGGATAATTTTTTGGAATTTATAGAAAAGGAACTATTAAAGATAAAATTCTAAAATTTAGAATACATTTAAATTTATCTTAATTAAACATAAAAAAAATTGCTACGGCAATTTAAGCAATAAACAAGCTGGACGGGCCGGGTGGGCGGAGTGTGCGGCGGAACGAGATGACCAGCTGGTGGAAGTTCTTAGAGGCTGAAAAATGACCTGAAAGAAAACAAAAATTTTGTATAATCTATAGAGATTTGTGCTTCATATAGACTAAAATAAAAAAATTACTAAAATTTTTGAGTGAGTTGTAGTCATTCAAACAAAAAATGTGTTATTTTTACGAAAAATTGTTGCAGTTATTTATTCATAAACCAAAAGTTTTCAATATTTTCTCTTTATTCTAGTTTACTTTAGAGAGACGGTATTTCCGAACATTTTAAGACCAAAATCATATCGATCGCATGATTTAGGACTTGTACAAAACTTCCACCAACTTCAAAAACGTCGTTTCGAGAAAAACGCGTTTAAAGTTTATATAGTATTTACAGTTAGTCGGCGATCCCAGAACCGTATAATACTCCCTCTTCCTCTTCATATAGCTCGTTTTTTGTTGCAATCTCCAATCAACGGGCAGATCGGGCTTCTTTTGAAGCTTGTAGAGCACGTTTGTCAGCGTTTCTTATCCGTTTATTGTTTCGTCTGGTAGCCATTATTGACGCGTTCATCCCAATCTTAAATCCCATGGCTTCCATTATTCGAAGCACAGAATTAAAACCTTCATTGAAAATGCATGCTGCCAAAAATGATGCAATTTCAATAGTTTTTCTTGTGTATATAAGCCGCATATAAGCCGCATATAAGCCGCAGCGCTCCACTCTAGCGCTCCGCAAAGCTACCTGACTTTTCAACAAGCTGTAACTCGATCAATTTTTCGAATTTTAACTTGAAATTTTTACCACATATTTTTGAAAGTACAATCTTTAAGAATATGTAAAAAAAAATCGATTTTTTTGACCCAACAAGGTAGAAACCCCCCTTAAATAAAAATCCCATATTTGTAATAAAAAATGTAATGTAATAAAAAATGAAATGGCCAATTGATTTTATTATTATTAAAGTAATCAATTTTAGATTAAAATTTTGACATTCTGACTGGAGTCTGTGCTGATATCTGAAATTAAGAATTTACTCTAAATTTTATTTAATGGTTCACTCTTGTGATTAAGTGTCAGTGTATTTGTTATCACTTGGAATGAATGTGTTTATACGTTTTAAATAAAATTCTACTTGAAGGAATTTAGAGAACCCCAACTCGTTAAACAGCCAACGTATCAAAACGCAATTAAGTAAAACGCAAACAGCTGTGGTCGACCTAGTTTTTCAAGTACTTCAACAAGAACTTTAAAAAAATTCAAATTGCGGCCATATTATTGCTTTTAAACAGAGTTATCGATTTTAAAGAAACTTTGCTTCCATTTAGAGCAAAACAATCTGTCATAAAATACTTCTATAACCTCAGAATTGTGGGAGAACTCAAATCTGATTCTAACATAGATATTTTGTGATATATTAGAAAATGAAACGACCAGTTGACAATATATTGTGATTTCGTTGCCCTCTCTCTCTCTCTCTCTCTCTCTCTCTCTCTCTCTCTCTCTCTCTCTCTCTCTCTC
>NW_022639591.1:398479-402859 GCF_010583005.1 Odontomachus brunneus
CTCTCTCTCTCTCTCTCTCTCTCTCTCTCTCTCTCTCTCTCTCTCTCTCTCTCTCTCTCTTCTGCGCGCACTTTAGCTCTCGCTCTTACTCTCGTTCTCGCTCTCACCTTGTCTCCCTTTCTTTTTCTCTTCCTCCTTAACCCTGACTACCACCGCAATCTTATTGCGTGATATATCTTTTTATTAGCCACAGAAAGTCCTACGGACTTTTTCTATTGAGAGTAATTGGGTGTGCGTTGCTAGCACGACTAGCGGTAGCGATCGAGAGCAGGCTGGCAGACGTGGTTAAATAGAGGAACTATAATACTTTAATTAAAAATATTTATAACTACAGCGTGTATAAAAGGTTATGAAACGATAATGAAAATTTCTGTTGCCTCGACGCTCAAGTATGATACTGGCGGATAGAGCGGCGGCAGAAGATGCGAAGAAGGTGGCGACAGACGGGGGAATATTTCAGGCATCAAGTGGCTATCTTGTCTGACAGGAGGAGGGGGAGGGAGGGAGAAGTGATGTTCTACGAGAGATTGATGGGTGGCGGGTAATACGAGTGACTGAAGTAAGTAGCACGGTTCAGAATGGTTTGCAAAGGAAAGAAATAGATAGCATGAAGGGAAGGAGAGTGGGATGGGATAGTATATCCGCGATTTCACTCACCTCGGTTATGAAGTCTCGAGACGAACGACGGCAGGGATAATCTCTGGCGCGATGCCAGTCGAGGTCGGCTTAAACCTCAGATGCTTTCTACTTTCCCGCGCCGAGAATCTTCTGTTGGCCCGGCATCGTCATCAAGTCTTATCGACTTCAACAGTGCTTCTCAATTTCAAGAAATATATCAGCTTAAGCGGAACTCATGTCCGCGAGCCGTGCTAGTACTCGAACCCAATTTTGCCTCTCGCGGGGGAACTTGAAATTGGTATTGATGATATGACGATATCACGGCCGCACAAAGATATGTTCCTCATTCCTCTACAAAAGCCAGTGCTTATATATATATATATATATATATATATATATATATATATATATATATATATAAAACGTCATCCAGATTGAAAGGAAGATTCTATTTGTCTTTCTTTATAAAATAGTTATTTTGTAATTACCAGAGATAAATTGTATCGAATATTAAAATTTAATTACTTGGTATAGTTTTACAAAGACAAGAAAGAAAGGGAGCACGAACCATAATAATTAAAACAGTCATTAGAACTAACACAAAAGTTACAAAATATTATTCAAATAAAACTTTTATATACATTTACAAGATTATATTTTATAATAATTATGATATCGCTTTATACATTATTTTTATAATTCACAGAAAAGCTACATTTTATATTTATCCATTGTTTTACTCAGACACTGTTCCGTTATTATTAATACATCAATCGAATCACATGTTTTTAATAAACGCGCGACAGCCGTAAGTCCGAATACTTAGTCGCTTCCATTGTATAGCTTAAAATAATCCTAGCAGATATACGCGACAATAAACGATGACAAATCGCCGATGTGGCGACGTGCTATAATTAGTTCTTCAGAGTAATTACGATCGCGCCCGGAGATACACGACGGTAGGTAACTTAATGAAGCGCTAGTTTGCGTTTTGATATACAATTTACCCATTACGAGATTAAATCAGACCCATCCCCCACCTTTCCCGTCTATCTAATAGAGTTAACAAGTTTCTCGCAAGCTGCATGCTTCATTCCTTGGCGGTGTATTTGTACTCTTGGTAAGGCGTTGACGAAATATGCTCTCGAGTCACTTGCCTTAAGCTGCGTTTGCACGATGAGTTTTGCCTTAATGCCGCGTCGCGCCTTCTCTAACTTGGGCGAGGCACGAGTATCGCTGAGTGCAAGTACTTCATTCAGTACACCAGTCGTGTATGAGGTAAGTATGGAATGTTCAGGCACACGAAACGCTATCAGCCGCTGGCAGCCGAGTTTCATAATGACACTCATTCCGTTTTGGTAACAAACACCACGAAAATTCCCGTCGTACCACGCTTCGAGCAATCCGTAATGCATGAACCGGAACTAAAATGATATTCCACTCTTATCACCTTAACCCGGGAATAACAAGATGGGATATAAATGTGCCTCAAGCGATACATTTTGGCAATATTGATAGCTATAGCTCTTCAATAGCTTTCAATTGAATTTCCATCTTGTTTCTCAAAAAGTTATTATCCCTATGCCACCACTTGAACAGTCGCATGTCGCAGATAATGGCAGTAAAGCTCCAGCTTATGATATATTCGTAAATTTTAAAGTTTCGATAAAATTATCACTAATCAACTTTTGTTTAGGCAAACATTCACTTTCGTTACTTTATTTTAAAAAAATTTACAAGATTAAAAAATCATATTTGTAAATCTATAGTTTTGAAGACACGGAAAATATCCCATTTTATAATTAACGTCCCAGAAATCGAGTATTGCCGAGTTAACGAATTTGTAAAGCATAATCAATTTATTAAGAATTTATTAAGAATTCATTGAAATTCGCATTACAAATAAAATTTAAATATATAAATTAATATATTATATTTAATTGTACATTTAATTTCTACATATAAATTCAAATATTATCTAATAACTCGTACAGAAAAAGCTTTACAATAAATATTTATTTTATATTTAAGGTTTTCGCGGTGTCCAATAGATTTGATTTCTGGGTTTGAGCTGTGTGAATTTTTTGTCTGATTTCAACGTTTCGCGAACATTTCGGTTCGCTTCATTAGGGAAGAATGACATGCATATATAATAAATATTCATATTAGTGAACCTACCTCTCACAATCTCATCTTCAAATATTATCATGTCCCTGAGTGACATTTAAAAGGTTCCAATCGTTACTCATTGTTTATTAAAAAGTTATCAACAGAAGTTTTATAAATAGAATGTACTTTTCCGGTGTTACGCACATTTAGGAAATATATATGTGAGCGGGGTAGTTCCAAAACGCATTCAAAAACGCAAAACAACTTTTTTGTTAGCGAACATATATGTACACCTTTTCCCAACATTTTATAAATTGGTAGGGGATGACTTACCACTATTTCAGTTAATTCTAAAATAAATATATATTTTAACAAAAAGTTAAAGAAAAAGAGAATACCACACTTGAAAATTTTACCAACGAAATACTAACATTTCTTGCCAAGGTTACGTCGTGTGGTTGCACATATTTATGAATGCTTTTACGGTGACAGTTCGAGACGTTAATTTTAAAATTTTTTATCATTTTCGTCACATATTAAACGATGTTCCAATTCATTTTTGCACGTCCTTCTATTGTGTAAAACTTTTATAATTATGTGCAACCAATATGAACTTCGTAGAAAGTTAACATGTGATCAGTAAAGTTCAATATAGAATCCCCTTAAAGAACCAAATTACGCTAATGTGAATAAAGAACAAAAATCGCTAAATCGAAATGCACCTTTCCTTGTAAAAATAGCAATAGTGAAACTTACTTATCACAAAATAATTGTAAATGATAAAGCAGTTCTCTCGATTATATGTATTTTATATGTTTATATGTTTATATTCTACTGTGGACTGCCTAAAAAACTTGCTTAAAAAATATGGCTTAGAATTAGTCCTAAAATAAGCATAAAATGAATAAAAAGACAGGAGAAAATTGTCTCTATTATCTTTGTATTGTCAATCACAACAATCAGTTTCTAGCACCGAACTTCCAAAAAGTGTAATATCTCGCCCAATTTTCTTTACTAAATTACCCATCGTAATTATAGGCTGTCCGAAACAGGCTCGATCGATTGCCGACTAAAATCATCCTCGTCAGCGCTAATTTGACTTTTTGATTATTATTGGGATATTCAACCCCGTTGACCATTGAAAATGATCTGCGATCGGATAAAGCGGAGGAGAATCGTCAACACCTCGCAACATACAATTTTCATTGACATGACGTTTCATCTATGTTTAGAAATCGATTAGTAAAGGTGCAAAAATCACCAATATAGAGCTGTGGCGCACAAAAACGTAAGAAGAACGGTAAGAAGATTAATCAATCATAGTCAATATATTATTCTTGGTCCTCAAGGAGAATCGATTATAGTTAGTCAATTTGTTTACTATTTACGTCTTATTATTTTACTATTTACGCTTATAGTTTTGTGTGTGCCATGAACTTAAATCTTAGGGTCACATTTTTTCACCGTGAAACAAAAAAAACCGTAACACCGGAACGTTTTGCAGCTCACGATAGCATATTCATCTGCTTAATTTCTAGATCTGGTACATTTCTAGTACACAAGAACACACACACACACACACACACACACACACACGCTGAAATTACTTTCTCGCCTGCGCAATCCACTTTCCTTCGCACCCCCCCCCCCCCC
>NW_022639591.1:403195-405695 GCF_010583005.1 Odontomachus brunneus
CTCTCTCTCTCTCTCTCTCACTTTTACTCAATCATTCACTCGATTCGTGTGTAAGAGATGAAATTCGATATTGTTATACCGTCGACTTAACGTTATCCACTGCCAAGAGGAACAAACTGATTAAACGCGAAACAACGCGGGACATGCGTTCCGAGTATTCCCGACGTTAATCGAAATGCTGGAGGCAATGCTGGTCAGAGGCAGAGTATAAAAGTCACAGACGTCTTACAGCAGTCAAAGGCAGATAGCACGTAATCTCGCGCGCTCTTAGTATATCACATATGAATTAAAATCTAAATTCTAAGGAAAGAGAAAAGTAAACGTAAAAACGTAAAAGTAAACGTAAAAAAAACTACTGAGACTACGTGTTGGATACAACGCGGCTCATCCCACGCAACTTCTGTCTAGCTGGAAGAACGTAGAACGTCGTTCTACATCGTTATTTATGTACGCACGGACAGCCATTGTCTGACAATAATGGACCTCGACTAGAACATTAACCGCCCCGATAGTCCACCAAACTAGTTCATATCATCCGAGACTGTAAACGTCCGTTGCTCCACTAAACAGTAATAGACATAGCATAATGTGTATGCACGTGCTTCATTTTCGAGGACCATACAGAAATGCTCGCTCGTAAATTTTATCACACCTGGCTTATGACGGTGTACAGCCTACAAATTCTTTCTCGCGAAAATTAATTCAGCAGTAGTGTAAAATATTCACGTGGAATACACGGACAAATAGCTGGTATAAATCGTTACAACGCACAGTGAAAGGAACGGTACTCTTTTTAAACAAAAATTATTTGACAGTCTAATATTTAACTGATTTCAATAATTCTTTTTTTAATTTACTCATGAGTTTCCATACAACAAAATAGAATACTATGAATTTTTTTAAATGAAGCTAGACTTTAAAATGTAGTTGTCAAAAATAGTGAAATTTTACGATATTGAATAAATTTGTTATAAAATAAGAATATAAGTAAAAATATAAGTTTAATAAGTGCTTTTAGTCATTAAATCATCTCAAATGTAAAATGATAGATTTGATATGGCAGTCAAAAATATAATAAAAATAATTATTATATTAAATTTCGTTTTTTATTGCCATATTGAATGTGTCATTTTTAATTTTGCAGATTTGATCACAGATTTAATTTTGCAGATTTGATCACAGATTCATACTCAGTAAACCCAAAAATCTATTCTAAATCTATTCGCACTCTCTGTATTTTGGGAGTGTTTGAAAATATGAAGAAATGTCGATAATTTCTTTGTCTTAAGGGACTACCTTAAATCTTCTTACCGAAAAAAATTTTTCCTTAATTCCTGCAAGGAAAATGTAGCCGAAACCGTGATGAAATCGAACATTTCATATAGCAAGAAGATAATATCTCATTTAAAAGACCTTAGTAAAGGAAAAATATTCATGCAAATTTAAGTTTGCTGCGTTGTCCCTATGCAAAATAGTGTTTATGGAGAGTCAAAATTAAAAAATAACTTTTATACCCATATTTTTTACTACTATGCTCTATTTTGTTTTCTAGTTTAATTATCCCTGAAATAGTGTCAGGTTCTTTAAATATAATGAATATTTAAAACCTATTTACTGATTAAAGGAAGGTAAACAATTTAAGAATCTCTAATTGTTTTTCTTTTCGAGAGAGAAAGTGAAAATCATCAAATAATAATTAGTATATTGATCAATATTTTGGATTCTCCAAGCTTGGCTTAACTTAGTTTAAATTTCTTTTGAGATATTTGTTTTTCTTGACTCTATATATCCAGAATTTTTACTAAAGAACTAATTATTATCTGACCATTTTCACCCTCCGGCAGAAAACAGCAACGGGTTTTAAGCTGTTTAAACTTGCTAAAAAGCAACAGAATCTTAGATACTTGAATTTCTTTTAAAAGATCAAGAATTCCTTCAAGGAGAGAGCCTCAAAACAAAGATAGGACTAAGTAAAGAATATCCAAATGAATGTTTCGTACATCACAACTAGTACCTTAACTACCACTCTGAGTAAAAAATAGAGTTATAAGAGTCACTAATAGTGAGAAATTAACGGCACATAAGGAGCAAGCACGGATGTCTTAGTGCTGTTAAATACTAATATTACATTATTTAATATTATTATGATTGTGGGAGGATAAAATTGTCCAGTATGTTAAACGCACGTATCGAAATTTTTCTTCGATTATCGTACGCGGAGAATCACCTTCCATATTTAGACCGATCCTTGAGTCCCAATTTTTAAATATTTAAATATTTTTAAATATTTTTATTAAAATCCCAAACCCCCATTAAACAAATGACTCAAATAGATTCCTTATATTATGTTGTGAAAAAACTGCCTCCGCCAGGACTCGAACCTGGAACCTCCCCACTTTCCGGGCGGGACGCCTTTCCATTCGGCCACCGAGGCTTCGACAGTAATCTCGCAACACAATGTTTATAAATTCTCTAAGATGTAAGTTGAGAGAGAACGAAA
>NW_022639591.1:410702-429803 GCF_010583005.1 Odontomachus brunneus
ACCATTGGAATAATTCAAAAGCAAAGAAATTGAATGCAGTACGAGTTGATGCCGAGAGACGTCGAAAGGCGCAAAATGACCTGTGAATTGTTACTTCAAAGACACAGAAGAAAAAGTTTTTTGCATCGTATCGTGACGGGTGATGAAAAAAAAAATGATAATCCGAAGCGCAAAAAATCATGGTGCAAGCCAGGCGAACCATCAACATCGACGGCAAAGCCGAATATTGATGGCGCCAAGCTCATGCTCTATATTTGGTGGGATCAGTAGTGTATTATGAACTGATTCAGCCCAACGAAACCATCACTGGGGAACGCTACCAACAACAATTGATGCAATTGAGCCGAGCATTGAAACAAAAACGGCCAGATTACGCGAAAAGACACGACAAAGTGATTTTCCAGCACGACAGCGCTCAACTACATGTTCCGAAACCGGTCAAGGAAACGTTAGAAGCGCTTAACTGGGATGTCCTACTACACCCGCCGTATTCCTCAGATATTGCTCCTTCCGATTACCATCTATTTTGATCGATGACTCATGGCCTGTCTGAGCAGCGCTTCCTTTCTTATGAGGATATCAAAAAATGGGTCGATTTGTGGATAGCCTCAAAAGATGTGTCGTTCTTTTGACGTGGAATCCACCTATTATCAGAAAGATGGGAAAAAGTAATGGTTAGCGATGGACAATATTTTGAATGATCAATTTGTAACCATTTTTTCACAATAAAACCGTATTTTTATCAAAAAAATCCCTTAAAATTAATGCACAATCCCAATAATTATAAAAATTTATAGTAGCATATAATAGCGTGTAAGTTTTGAAAACTAAATAATTAATATTACATATTTATCATACGATAAATACCATATATCCCTAGCAAAAATTGAAATTGGAGAGTAAATAAAGTGTAAACAAAGAGTGACGGAAGTGTAAGTAAAGCGCTTACATTTCCGTCATTCTTCGTTTACACTTTATTTACTCTCCAATTTCAATTTTCTCCAGGGACGATATATAACATATTTATTATACAATAAATACGATAATTGTTAAAAATATATAAACAAAATGTATTCATTTTTGTGCTTCAATTACATAAACTTGACAAACTTTGTTCCCTACGGGACGTGATACCCGTACGGCGTATCGAGTACGGCGGGTGGCCGGGCTCCAGGGGTGACCGCACTCGCGCACGCACTCGTGGACGTTACTTCGCGCCGTCGCCGCGACGCGGCGTCGGCTTCCGACAGGTCGTCGCTCGCGGTCAATTCTAAACTCAGCGGCTATGTAAGGCTAGAACACAATACGACGTATGTCGAAGTTAGACGTGGGAACACAACTGATAGTCCAATGGGAGAATTTATTTTTCCAGAATGAGTTCTCCTTATTGGACCATCGGCGTTCGGCATCTAGTTTCGGCATATTGTACTTCCAGGCTTAAGCCGCAACGAGCGACAGCTCGTGGTCTTTTGAGTGCGCGTTGAGTCACAGTATTTAGAGTGTCTTCCTTGACATATTGACTTGCCTCTTAAAGAGATATTTTGATAATTCCACTCTATAGACGTAGAAATATGTGGACAGAGCGTATTTCGCGGGAAGTGGACTCACACGGGTGAGAGGAATGAAAGAAGTGATCACCAAATATGACGGCGGCCTATATCACGGAGCACAATAGCTGTGTTCGGCATTGTAAATCGAAGACGTCAAATTGTTCTTTTACCTCAAACATGCACATAAGTGAGAGAGATACGAGATCTCGTATCTTTTTCATTTCTATGCATCTTTGAGATGAAGAGCAATCCGACGTCTTCGATTTAAAATGCCGAACGCAGTTATTGTTTATCTTGGTATAGTGTATTGGAAAATGTACAAAATGAATATGTGTGTATGAGTGTGTGTGAATATAAAGTTTCACCCTGATTGCAACTGCTGTTGTACCTGTGAAATCATAGTCTTTTACCATTTTTACGTTCCCATTCTAGTTGTATTTTATTTTTTCGGTTTCTTGGTTCTCCGGCTTTTACAATGTTTCGCGTAATAATCCGACATCCTCTACTACGAAATATACAATCCTATCCATAAGAACCTTTCACCACAAAGGTTAAAATCTTCGATCTATGTATACACATATGTTATATATATATATATATATATATATATATATATACATATATATATGTGTCACTTTTGATCATCACTTTTGATAGCCGCGACGAAGATTTCCCCTCACCGTGCTGACACACCCTGCGCCCATAAAAATACTTTACGCTCCGTCCAGATATTCCTACGTCCTACGTCCATGTTCCACTCTTCGCCACCTCCTCGATATTGCCGATTGACTGAAAAGAAGATTCACGAAATCTGTCCGGATTACGCTGCATCCTCCACTGGGAGGATGTTTTCGTCTGCGATATCTCGAGCATTGCAGATATCGTATGCCGTCCTGCGGAACTTAGTTTCTATCGCGCTTGCGATTCCTCACGCGAACCACACTCGTTTCTAAGTCCGCACAGGACTTAGTCTTTGATGCGCAAGCCTTGCTCGTCTACTATGTCCACGAGAGACGTATTCTCGATCACGCCTGCGACACGCATAAGAGTCTACGCACAAGCACATCCGTAACAGGTTACGTTACGTTAAGTACTGACAATACAAGCCATACCTGTACGTAAACTTAAACATAAGTCAACGCACAAAGAAATCCATAAATTTAGCATGTTACGGATGTTCTTGTACGTCCGGTCGGACGCTGCTGCGGCCTCCCTATAGCGCGCCTAGCGCGACGGTCAAGGGCCGAGGCCTTTAACTCGGCGAGGTCAGATTCCCGCGCGATCCTGCTCACGCTCGCTGTCCGCAGCGCAAACGCACAAGAGCACGTCCGGATTTATGACTCGGGGCATATCAGATGGCAGCGCTACTTTTTCCGTGCAGCCGTCAATCATCTTGCCATTCGAGTCCTAGTGCTTACCAAGGTCAACGAGACCAATTCCTTCGAAAGGAGGACCTCTTCCGAGCGCGGAAGCGCTGTGAAACGGTAGTCGACCGCGAGGTCGCTACTACGATTGAACCACCAGTCTCAATCAGCATCTGAGACAGCAATCGAGGTCTCAGACGCTCGGAGACGAGTCTTCTCGACTTCCTCCGACTCTCGTTAATTGCTGGAATCCTACGTCATTCTATGAGATCGCTGAATAGCGAGCCACAGACGACGAAGCCCGCGACCTCCACGTCGTAAATCTATCAACACAAACTGGCCACTCTCCACCTCAGGCCGTTTGAAACAAATTTTAAATAATTAAATATTATATTTTTTAGTAATATTTTAATACAAAAAGTGTAAAAATATTGTGTCACATAGTTTTATATGTATAACTAAATAAAAGAATTTTTAAATAATAATTATATAATTTAAACTATAATTAAACAATAATTACAAGGCAAAAATCGAGCAGGACGTGCCGTCACAACGTGACAACAGAATCGCGAAAAAATTGGAGCACGGCCTGCCATCACGACGTGACAGCAAAAACGCAGCAAAAATTGAGCAGGACGTGCCGTCACAAAACTTCTAAAAATATTAATTTTGAATTACTTATGGAACAATAGATGTATACATTATAAATTTTTTATATATGATATGTATTCCTTTTTTCTAATAAAAACTATTCGTAAATGTCACAGCTTTTACTGATTTTACTTGAAAATTTTGGATTCCTATGTTACATCACATTTAAAAATTCTCACTAGCACTGGTGGGACTCGAACTTGGATCCGAGACACGATTATGAGTCTGTTGCTTTAGACACTACACCACTTCGTCGATCAATATAAATGTCTTACGTTTTGTCTATATGTGTTGTAATTAACACAGTAATATAATTTTCTGATAATATGATTTCATGAAATGATTTACTTTCAATAAAAGTTGTATTTTTTTACCTTTATTGTTAATTTAACCCTTAGCTAATGAGGTGAAGTCTATAAAACCCCGCACATTCCATTTCGTTATCTTTAAATTTTTATAGTAAACATTTTTTTATTGTTAACTGTTATTAAATAAACAAAGTCATAAAAGTCATAAATTTTGAATAATTATAAAATAATATAATTTAAAAAAAGGAAATTTACTTTATTATATAAAATTTAATTAAATTAATCAAATTTACGTATAAATCTATAAAAATTAACATTTATTATAAGCTATGGAGTATCTGTCTAATATGATAATAAAATGTAAATAAAATTAGGTAATAATAATAATTTCTCACGAACTCTCAGAATATCTCAAGTAATGATTCGCAAAATATTCATTATAATGATGTTTCAAATAATACTTTAGAATAAATTAGACTCGGATAGTTCTTCAGGAATTCTTCAGATATTCATTTTTCTAATTCTTTAGGTATTCTTTAAAATGAATTCTCTGTGAATTTCTATTAAGCTTTGTGCTATCTGGGTAATTTACCACCAAACACGAGGTAACAATAACAAAACAGTTATAATTTCTCACTCGACAATGTAAACAGCTACATTGTTGAGCGAAAAATTGTAACTGACAGTTACTTATGTAACTTGGTGTTTTGCTAAAGTTACTTTGAGCAATTTATTATATATGTATAAGTGTCATACAAATTTTATATACTGTACAATTTTATTCTTATTTAATCTATCTAATATTATATTATAATCTAGCATAATCTTAATATATAATGTAACTAAATTCTATCTAAGTATGTGCTTTTTTTAACTGTATATTCTCTCATGATGATACATAACAGAAGATGATGCGGAAGTTTATTAATGCTTTATCTGAAGAAAGCATTAATATCTAAAGAGAATGTCTTTTTTAAATATTCTTTTTTTAATATAAAAAAAAGAGAGAGAGAAGAAGAGAAGAGAAATATTAAAGTAAATTTTAATAACATTATATTTCCATGTGTTGTCGCAAGCACATACTTAAATGACATTTAGCTGTTGTATATTTAACATTTATCAATGTAACTGTTTACATTGTCGAGTGGGAAATTATAACTGTTACCTCGTGTTTGGTTGTACATTTTTCAACAAATTTATTGTATATCTCTTTGTAAAACCTCCAATTAAAATAATTAATAATTAAGTATACTGAGTTGTAAATGTGGAGCACCCCATTAAAAAAAAAACCACATTTCGTGCTGCGCTTCTACTGCTACGTTCAAACGACACGTCGTGATCGATTTCTGCCGCGTTTCTGCTATCTCATAACGTTGATTTCCAATATCTTTCTATTTGCATGATATGACATCGTTCTTTGTTCGATTTTATGCTGCTTTATGTCGAAAAATCATGTTTGCACTTAATATTTAAATTTTTTTCTTGCTTTGCTGACATATCGTGCCTCATTTTTGCACTATTTTTGCTATCATATCATGACATAGATTCTGTTAGATTTCTATTACATTTATACATACACATTTATACATACACATTATCTGATATAGCAGATCATGCTTCGTTAATGCCAAAATCATGTCAGGATAATATGCAGCACACTTAGCAAAATCTAACTTTTGTAGGCTTGGCTATCTGAGTAATAAAACATGTTGTAAACTTTTCATTAAATTTAATATTGTCTATCAATACTTTAGTCATGCCTTTAGAAGCAATCACTGCACAGTGGCGAAGCGATGCGATTAAATTAGAAATCCGATCTTATGGTAAATTTTGCCATTGAGTTTACAAATCTTGTCATAATTAACCCTTATTTGAATATTTCTTATTTCCTGTGCATACTTTAAGTTTTTGCCACAAATCCTCGATAGGGTTTAAGTCCGGTCATTGCGATGGTCTATCAAGAATTTGAACTTTTTTAGAGATAAGATATTCTTTTATTAGTTTTAATAAATGCTTGTTTTGATAAATAGGGTCATTATCTTGTTGAAAATCTAATCACGTTGTATCTTTTGAGTTGTATATGGCAACATAAGCTGTACCAATATAACCCGATACATGATAGCCCTTGATACATCATAGTACCCTTGATCTCGACTAATGGACTAACTCCATCATAAGAAAATGATCCCTAAATCATCACGTTACCTCCACCATATTTTACGGTCGGAATTTGGTATCTTGAGCTATTTCTAGTGTTTGTCGTACATCGTATATATTTTCTATCGTCATTTCCGAATAACTGAAACTTCGACTCATCAAAGAGAAAAGCACTTTTCACTTCAGTCAAATGTTCATATTTTCTGGCAAAATTTAATCGAGCCTTTCTATTTCTTGCACTAATGAATGATATTTTAACACCAACATGTCCTATCTGTCTCACTTCTTTTAGACGTCGAGATATTGTACTCCGACTAGCAAGATTTTCTTCTCGTAGTTTTCGAGAAATATCCATAGCAGTTCTTTAACATCTGCTATTGATTTTCTTTTTATCATTTTATCGATTCGTTTTACGATGTAGTTTTACGAGGTAAACCGTTTCGTAATTAGATAAAGAGTTTGTAGATTTATATTTAGCAATAATCCTGTTCACTGTACTTTTATCAATTAATAAGGAATTAGCCATTTTGTGAGAAACTTTTTCTTATTGAGACAGGATAATTACGGCTTCGCGTAATTGAAGATTTGTATGTTTCGGCATTGCGGCAGATAACAGACTGAATTTTAGTTGAAGCAAATACGTACAAAAGAGTTTCATGAAGAAATATAAACAAACCGCGCTTATAAAGTCACAAAAAAATTTAACTCAATACTTTTAAACACAGATAAATATAGGTGACTCTAAATAAATAGAAAATATAATTTACAAAATTTGTTAAACTGTATATTACATGTATGATTCTTATTTCAAGTATTTTACATAATTAATTTTGAGAGTAATACATTATCTTAGAATATATCTTTAAGAAACAGTTTGGCTCAACATTTTTACAACACATATATACACACGCGCACACGACATACACACATACATACAGGGTGTCCCACTTTAACACCGTAATAACTCGAAAATATAACATTTTAATAAAAAATGTTTTAAATAAAAGTTGTAGGATTTAAAGAGAAACATTTAGAGCCGGTTTTTCAATGATAGTTTAAACTTAGATTTCAACTTAAACTCTGTTTAAACAAAATAAATGCATTGTTAGAGTAGAGTTTAAACTTGAATCCAAGTTTAAACTACTATTGAAAAACCGGCCCTTAATGTTTGGTGACTTTAGGGTTAAGATTATACAGTTAGGATTAAAGTTAAGGTTATACTACTGTACCAAGATCAATTTTATGTATCAAGATTAATTTTTTCAAATTGGAACTTTTATTTTTTACAACTATTTAGATTTTCTATCAAAGAACACTCTTTTTGTTATTAAAATTTTTTTTATTTACTCTGTTTTCAAGGTATTTGACCTTAAAATTTTAAAGTTTTTGCGCGACGTCTGCACCATTTTGCTAGAGATGTTAGGACATTCTTAGTTGAAAAATATTTAAGTCAATCGGAAGAAAGGAACCACTTCCATGACCTCCAAAATCACCAGACCTTAATTCACTTGATTTCTATTTATGTGGCTATTTAAAAAACGCTGTGTACAAAAGTGAGCCAACTACAAGAATTAACATGATCCTGGGTAGGATTTTATTCGGATATATCCCAAGTCCGTAAAGGGCTTAGATAGGCATGCCCTAAAATAGGCTTGGCATCGTTGGATCCAGAAAAGATGTACAAAGGCAAATTCTGAGTAGAATTTCCTTAACAGACCTCAAATAGGTACTATTGGGGATGCTCCTAACTAGGTCTACCACTGTTGCGCTTAGAAAGGACCTATAAAGACAAATTCTGAGTAGAATTTCCTAAATAAGCCATGAATAGCACTGTTGGGGTTCCCCTAACAAGACCTACCACTGTTGTGCCTAAAAAGGGCCTACAAAGGCAAATTCTGAGTAGAATTTCCTAAATAGAATACCAAAATACCTATGATTTTGGTTCTCAAAAATACAATTTTCCAAATAAAGCGTGTCCACATAAGGTTCCACATAGCAAGCTTTCCGAAAGAGAACTTGGAAATTATCTTGAAATATAACATTAAAATATAATTTAGAAATATTTGTAAAACATTTTATCAAAACCTTTTTCACTAAAATATTTCAGAAATCGCTTACAATAAGCGTTGATTTATATATAAATTTAATTAATTTAATGAAATCTTATATAGTACTATAGATTTCTCCTTCTTTTAATTGTATTCCTATATAATTACTCAAAGTTTATAGTCTTTCATGACTTCATTTATTTAATAACAATTAACAATAAAAATAATTTTGCTATAAAAATTTAAAAATAACGAAATGGAAGTGTATTTTGTAGACCTCACCTCATTAGCTAAGGGTTAAATTAACAATAAAAGTACAAAAAATATAATTTTTATCAAAATTATATTATTTTATTAAGTTATATTATCAAAAAATTATATTACTGTGTTAATCACAACACATATGAACAAAATGTAAGACGCTTATATCGATTGAAGAAGTGGCGTAATGTCAGGCAACGGATTTATAATCCCAGAGTTGCTTCAGGCAGGATCCCAAGTTCGAGTCTCACCAGTGTTCAGTGAGAATTTTTAAATGTGATGTAGCATTGTGGAATCAAGTAATCTAAAATTTCCAAATAAAATCAGCAAACGCTGTGACTTTTACAAAGAGTTTCTAATAGAAAAAAAAATAGTACATATTCATATATAAAAGAATATTTTTTTCTACTTAGGCGTGTCCAGATGGAGCCTACATAGCGTGCCAAAATAGGGCCTCGTCAGATTTACAAATCGGGCCCTGACTTATAAAAGCGTTACATCTCTGTACAGGTCGTATTTGGGCTTGCATGAATGACGCCTAGACAGAAATTGGGAAAAACTATCTAGGGCCTTTACAAGCCCTCTTTTAAATTTCTACCCGGTGTGGCAGAATCAGAAGAATCTGTCAAGTTATAACTTCACGAGCAATCACTTCTGTTATACAGACTTTCAAACGTAAGTTCCGCTTATGCTTAGAAAATAATAGAAGACACTTCGAACATGTGACACGGACAGAGTGACGTTAATATTACAATTAGATTATTACACGTATTCAGTATTCTGTTCTTTAACATCATTAGTCGTATACAATCTTAGAATCTTGCTTTTACTGTACATGAATCTGTACATAGATCTCGCCTTCATTAACCGGGTTGTTTCCTGATCTCGCTTTCATTGACCGGGTCGTTTTTGTTAAAAAATTTGGAATAAATTTTAGTTTCCGAAATATTTTTGTGTCCACATTAAAGTTATGTATTGAATTTTGACCAGAGAGAGAGAGAGAGAGAGAGAGAGAGAGAGAGAGAGAGAGAGAGAGAGAGCAAAAACTTTAAGACTTTAAGATCAAACATCTCGAAAGCAAGCGGTCAAATAAAAAAATTTGTATAAACAAAAAGTGTTTGTTTTTATCAGAAAATCGAAATTTGTCGTAAAAAATGAGAGTTTCCATTTGAAGAAACTATGTTGACTTTAGTAGAGTCGTAATCCAAGATCAAACTAAGATCAAACTAAGGTCAAAAGGTTACTATCAAATGTCTCGCTCTGAACCCTACAAATTTTATTTTAAATATTTTTTATCAAAATGCCTTGTTTCCAAATTATTACTATTAACGAGGTATTATTATTACTATTAAAGAGAATTATTACTATTAAAGAGGTACACCCTGTTTATATAAAGATCTTAATGTAATCTTGAACAAGACATTTTTAAGACGCCTTAAAAATGGCGGGACATAAGATGTCCTTAAGGACATTATGAAGTTGTCTCTTTGACAACTTTTTAAGACGTCTGAAAAATGTCAAGACGACTTTTAGACGTCGTTAAGACGTCGTTATTGTGTGGGATGATTCTCTTCACGGTGTAAGAATACTTAACTGTCGTTGGTCTATTTGCTTACTTATGTGTTACTTATGTCTTCCTACTTCCGTCCCATTGCTTATACTGTTGTTTGCCATAGATCTCACTGGCTATTATTGCCAGTGACAGTACTTTCATATACATAATCAATATCGCGAATTATCTTACAAGCAGTAACGTTGTATACTTGCGTTGTTTTGTCTTTAACTGAAAATGCATTAGTGTAAGCGAAAACTAAACGAATATAGCGGCTTCTGCGTTATGATATGAAATGTAAGATATCATCGTCGAAGTCAAAGTACTGAGCGCCGATACATGTAACTCCTCTGTATTCTCCCTAACTTTTCTCTCAGCACAACGTTAATCATAAACATATTTATGATATGATATAAATTTTTTCATTGTGGCATTGTACAATTAAACCACATGTACATTAATTTTATTCATGTAGACAATATTAAATTTTAAAATAACTTTAAATCTTTTTATTGTTATATTATGAATGTCCTTGGTTTAGAAATATTGTTATTCACTATTCGATAATCTTTGCGCTTAATTTATAAAAATTGTTGTTGGATAATAATGTTGTTGGATAATATCTTTTTTCTTTACTGAACTATATAAATTGTTTTGATACAAGTAATTTTTCTTTACTGAACTATATAAATCGTTTTGATATAAGTAATTAATTTCTATTCAACGCTATATAATCTCATTTCAAGATTATCGCGTTAATAATAAAGATATTGTCGAAACAAGAATATTCTTTTTTCTGTGCAGCCATTCCCAAAACACAAAAGATGCAAATACTTAATAGACACTCTATATACTTACTTTGGTACAAGTATATTTAATATCGTAGAATATCAATATTTTTGATAACATTGCCATATTTGCCACTTAGAATTTTAACTTTATTTTAAAAGTTTCGTAGTTGTAAAATATTTATTTAAGGACATACTACGTTGTAAAATGTTCATATAAAAAATCAACTTAAAAAGAATCATTGAAATTGATTAAATATTAGATCGTCGTTCCACAGAAAGAGTAACTTTTTTCCATTGTACGACAGAAGAGATTTACAGATTCGAGTGAGTAAGAGCACACATTGCGCGTCGACCAGTGGACGTTAATTCCGAAACCGATACAGAACTGCTCGCATCGCGGAACACTGCCGAAGCGTTACACGTAGTTGCCGTATGGATTGGCCGTAGTAAAGTAACGTCACTCAGTATAACACGAAAATCGAAGAAAAGGTTACGAATTGGTAAGACACACGTTGTTCATATCAGCGTGGCTCATATTCAGCTGTATGTAATATATTTACGAACAAATTGTAACGTTACGTTGCTGCTCTACTCAACCGTTCACGCGCGACTTATGTAATCCACGCATTTAATATATTTTTGTCAGAATAACACAATTGCATGACACACATCTATATATACGAGCCTAATTGCAAATCCTGGACAAGAACTAAGCGACTAATTAATTAAGCCAATTATAATTCTTAATTTCATTAAAATTCTCTTGTATTTCTTTTTCAAAAGGAGGTACTTAATTGCGTCGTCCCACAAAATGTAGCTGTAAGCGCGTTAATCTTAATTAAATCCTTACATCAGAAGATCCTTAAATTCAGAAGAAACGTTTTATTTCGATTGGGCTTCTTAATCAGCGATATACATCATTCGCTATATAAATAACGCTGTTAATTAATACGATGAATCAAACATAACCAACCGTAATAATCCCCCCGGTGTTTTATCTGGAATTAAAATCAAAAAACCAATAAGCTCATTTTTCTTTTATGGAACCGCGGATCCAAATTGAACTGTCGCAAATTTATTTTATGTGTCGGTTTTCCAGTAAATCACACCCAAGAAAAAATATTTTTATATTAATATATACAATTGCAAATAAACATACATGCAATCGTATAAAAGTTGATGAAATCATGTATCATATTATTTTTGGTTTCATATATTACATAAAGTATTATAAAATATTATACAATAGTATATTTGCTCATATTTCAACTCAAATAAAATCAAAATTATGTATGTTAACAGTGTATTATATTATATTATCAAATATATAGCTCATAAGATCAAGAAATTCTGTTTTCTTCAACTAGAAATTAATTCAATGAATTGATTTATACAACAGTTCCTTTGCAATTGCAATTTGCAACGCAAGCGGCACAGTTACAATAGCCCATTACTATCCAGATGCACAATAAATATTCTATCTTTCTGTAATTCTAACAGATACGAATATACGATAATATTATACGTTACACAAAAGTAGTATTCGAGATAAATTTTTTCTCATTACGAGCAAAATAACGAGTAATGTAGCGTCGAAAATACATATATCAGTACATTTCTTACTTTTCTGATATCTTTTTATACGTATAATAAATTTATATATTATTAGGTTACAAAATATATTTGATCAAACTATTATTTTGTTGCTGTTCTATATAAATTTTTTAGCAGTTCAAAAATAGGATCAATGCGCCTGAGAACATTAAAATAAGAGGGGTTTTAATAATTGTAATAATTATTGAAAAATATTAGAGGATTTAGGGTCGGTTTGTTAATGAAAGATTGATTCATCGTGTACGTTGTAAAGACCGGAAAATAATTCGGAACGTGCATTTGACACTACAAACATTATTATCCTCTCTATTATAGACATTTGCAAAAAACATCCAGCATCGGCTTTTAATGGCTTTATAAAGTTTAGATATTATATAAATTTTAGTTTCAGCATATCGTAATTGCACAATACAAGTTTTGTAAATTATGTTATTAGTATGCTACATGTAGGGAATTTCATGGTAAAAATTCTTTATTCTTAATTCTTTATTCTTTCATTTTATACATGTTATTTATATTTTAAATACTAAAATGTGTTATTAAAAAATTTATTACGTTTTTAGCGAAATTTACTATACTTTTTAGCAAGATAGACTTTACTGATAATTTATTGTATATTCTATTAGAAACATGGTAAGATTGAAAAGAATTTATAAAAAAAACTCATCTGGCGTGTCCCCGCAGTGGTTGTTCTCACCGCTCCTTCACACTTTGTTCGCTGTGTATTCTTGCCATCTTTCTCTGCTCCTCTTGCGGCCTCTCAAAAGAGCTCGCTGTATATTTTTGGAAAAGCGAAGACCAACAAAAACTATTTTGAGAATATATTGCTCTTTCTACAAATAATTGATAATATCAAAACAAAAACTACAAAACGAAAAGTATATGTTAACTAAATAATTTTAAATTAATTATAATAAAAAAAGAAATAAGGCCAATATAATTAACCAAGTAGGTATATATAAGTGCTTATTACACAAGTAATTGTGTAGTAAATATCAATAATATTAATAATTGAACGCTGAAATATCCAAATATCAAATTGAGAGAAACTTAACATCGAGGATCAAAAACACGACGTGCCCCAATAAATAAATTCATAAATAAACTTATAAATATATTCATATAGAAAAGTCATTTCTATATACGGTGACACAATTTTGAATTCACAAAACATTAATATAGATTTCCCCATAGTGAATATATATATATGCATGCGCACACATACACGAAAAAGGTGCAAATCCGACCGAGCAACCTGCGTGTGGTACACCTTGAGTGATGCTAATGCCGGCGGTACTGTAATTTTCAAGTTTCATTATTCAAAAAGTATTTAATGAAAAAATACGTTATTATAGTGTTTTGGAAAACTCTGAAGATAAATTACAAGAATAAAGAGTTTTATTTAAAAAATTCAAGTTGACTTTGGCATGACCTTAACGCCTCCATCCAAGGTCAGACAAATAGTAGTCTTTTATGTCCCCCTCAAAACCCTACAACTTTTATATTAAATATTTTTCCATGCAACGTATATTTTTAAAAATATTGAGGTGGGAAGTTTTAAAATGAACACATATATATATATATATATATATATATATATATATATATATATATATATATGTATGCAGGGTGGGCCATTTTAATTTATCCAACTGAATATTTCAAAAATTAAAATTGGCAGACAAAAATGTTTCAGACAAAAGTTATGTGAATTGATGGGGGATATAAGAAGATACCATTGATATCTAACAATTATTTTCTTACTTAAAATAACAAGCATTTTAGACTAATATCATACCAAACACAATGAATTCCTAAATTATTTCTAAGATATATATTTGCTGATTTTACTTGAAAACTTTAGATTACTTGATTCCAACGTTATATCATATTTAAAAATGTTCACTGGCACTGGTGGGACTCGAACTTGGACCCTGGAGGCATCTCTGGATTATGAGTCTGTTGCTTTAGACAGTGCACCACTTCTTCGATCGATATAAAAGTCTTATATTTTGTCTATATATGGTATAACTAACACAGTAATATAATTTTTTGATAATATGATTTAATAAAATGACTTAACTTTAATATATTTTCACATGATAATCATTTTTATGATTTCTACGTAAACCTCTATCTCCTATCTATTTTTCTAAAGAAAAATTTTGTAATATAAAAAATATATATTTTTTTTTATATCAAATTTGCTGAATTCACTTATATTGTAACTGTACTTTGAACAATATATTCTTTTATTATAAATAAACAATTCCTTATATTGTAACTGTACTTTCAATATATTATTTTATTATTAACAATATCAATATCAATTCATGTATTATATGTAAACAAGCAAATTTATCTCAAATTAAAAAGAAATTTCATTGTTTTCAATTGTTTATTGAAAGAAAACCGGTTTAGTAAATTATAATGTATATCTTTTTTATTTTTAAGTGTATATTTCATTGGTTTAAAAATTTTCACATTCGATTTCAGGTAATAGTCATTATTATTTGATTCAATTTGTAAATTATTTCACATTACAAAATATTTTTTTAAACGAAATAAATATTTATTTCGATCAGAAAATTTGATATCAAAAAATATATTTTTTTTATTTTATGGTATTTTTCTCTCAATGTGTATATTAGTATCTAAGTATATATCTGTACACTGTCCAAATGTTTAAATAGTAACTGACTGTTCGGAGGACACATTAAAAAGCTATCTATTTATGTATTTTCCTGTCCATTTCGTACATTGTTGATAAATTCAATTGTATTCAAAAGCGTGACGATATTCGAATAACTGTCATCAAATATATTGTAGCTGAAAAATACATATAGGTTCTACTTAAATAATTTATTACGTTTAAGTTGCACAGTGAAAATGAGAAAAAGTAGGAAGAAGAAGAAAATGTTTTCAACTAATATTGCAGAAGAAATTGGTACATATATTAGTAGATTTTAAAGGAATATATACTCATTTGAAACATCGTTTTATGTTATATTTAGGCACTACATTGAGGAAAAAATTTTCTGAATTTCAAAAAACGTTTGTGCAAATATAACTGTGAACATATTTGTTTAAATTAAGTAATTATTTTCTGAAATTAAAGAGCGAAATTTATATTTAAAACTTCTTTATTTGATTGTAGAAAATAATTGCTTAATTTAAACAAATATGTTCACCATCGTATCCAAACGTTTTTTGAAATTTAGTAAATTTTTTTCTTAGTACTTTTTGTACTTATGAAATTGTGATGAAATTGTGAAACATGCAACTGTAAATCAGCAGTTTTGCACAAACATTTTATATGCTATATGCAAATATTTTATATGCTATTTATATACGCTTGCTTCGAGATGTAAAAGCAACTTTGCAAGCACGGACAGTGGCGCTTGTTCTCTTCGCCGCCTCCGTTTCTTGACCGACTGAACGAGGCTAGGCCTCGAGCGACTTCAGCAGCTCGAGCACTCCTCCCTTTTTCACGCAATTTTTTATAATTCATTTTTCAAAAATTATTGCAAATATCGCAAAGCGATATGGGACATTCTGGCTCACCTTACTCCATTCTACGTTCTCACAAAGTTTGATTATGCTGATCTGAGACACCCTATATATCTGTGCCTATATGTACCTTTAACTTGGATACACCTTTAATTTGTAAAGTGATTTTAAACGTTTTATTATTAGCAGTTTTAAATAATTATAATTTTAAAATAAAGATATTTTTTATCATTATTATCTCTTTTTTCAATTATACTAAGTTTTCTCCACACTAGTACATACTTTTTCACTACTTTTCCAACTCGTAAAATTGTATTCTATTAATTCTTGTAAAGTATATGATTTTTCTAACTTTTCTGACAATTAAAGTAACAGAATATGATTTGACTGAATCTCTATATTTGTAACACATTTTATTATAAAATTTTCTTTGTGTAGTGATGTAACTTTTCCTCTAATATAAACTCGCAGACTGCGTTCCAATATTCACTGCCAGTATTGAAACTCTATACGTATACATAACACAAACTATAGATCTTCAGTACTGACAGTGAATATCGGAACGCAGTCATAATCATTCAACTTTATTGAATTTATCGAAATTGTTTTATTTTATTTACAAGTTTACGTTGGACGAAAAGATACATCGATTTCGATCGATTTAATGTTTATTATACACGTAATATGCTTCCATTCTGATTGGTGCAGTCTATATAGAAATCTTTATAATATTTCACTTACAAAAATATTTACTGTCTCGCAAATTAATTTCAAATTTAGATTACACGTTTGCAATGTGTTTGCAAATTTAGATTACACGTTTGCAATGTGGATCGCGGACAAGCGTAGGTTGAGTATATAAAACTATAAGAAAATGTACGTAAATTTGTAAATACAGCTTGATATGTACATATAATGGTCGATCATGAATCTTTTCTTCTAGCGTAAATTCGTGAATCGATAACAATCATTATAGATACATGCTGCTTATTGCAACTTATATATTACAAACGCAATATGACGCACAAACGTACATCGCTTGTGTGTGTGCGTATACGTGTGATCTGAAGCTAAATCGTTTGACGATGCAAATGCGGTTTGATGGACAAACTCATTTGCTTGTATGCGTGCATACGTATGACTGATCTGAATTTGAGAAAATCTGTACCTTGGCAAAAATAAAAGGACAAGATTGCCCTTTTTAGCGGGTAAGATTTCGAAATCTCCGTATTGCCTGCACCCATCTTAACCCATTAACTCCCAAATGTGCTGAAATTTCACGTTGATTTGAGCCATTTATTTTACTACGGAAATGAGTTCTGTTTATAAGGAGTACTATTCCTACCAATTTCGATGTCGCTCTATTGAATAGCGTTGAAAAAAATTTTTTAAAATCGCACTTTATGCAAAATTTTTGCAAAACAAAAGCGCATGTTTTTAGGGTTTCTTTTTCGGCTATTTTCTCTATAAAAACGTGTTAGTATCGCTCGGGAAAATATCTAAAACGTGTTCCTGACACTTTAATTTAAAAAATATGTCATGGATATTTTTTTCAACAAACATGGCAGTATCAAAATGACGGTCGATTTGAAGCGTTTAATTCGAATTTTTGCTTATATTTAGTTATCGAAATTATTTTAGGATCAATATTACTACAAATTACATAGTAATTTTGTATAATTCACATATTCACGTATAGAGTATATAAAAAAGGTCGGAATATCTCGAAAAATATGTTTTATAAAAAAAAAAAACGTTTCAGACAAAAGTTGTAGGAATTTATTTAAAAGGATTTATTTAATAATTTTATCAATTTGACCTTGAATCCTTGATTTCCAAAATCAGGACAAGATCACCTTAATTTTTTTAAATAAAATTCCTTACATTTTATTGTATATTCTTATAATTCTTTTTGAATCCTTTTCAAAACACTGTACTTTCATTTACTTTGGATCAGTCATTTCAATGTTATTGAAGTTTCTTTGATAAGATGCCCAGCCAACAAAGGCAAGATCTATGATTAATTCAGCCATTGATGGCAAGATGAGTGGTCAATCTAGCTAACGAAGGCAGGATCGGCGATTATTTATCTATACGAAACAAGACCAATAATTGATACTAATAATTGAACAACTAACAAAAGTAAAATCGATGGTTAATCCAGCTAACAAAGATAAGTTCGATGATGAACCAATGAAGCCAATAAAAGCAAGATCAGACGATGATCCAGACAATGAAGGCGAAATTGCGGTGATTATGAGGATGTCAAAACTGATTTTTTAACAGAATGTGATAATTGGCCTAACAAACATATTCTGCTGATGTTTAAGTATCACAATAATTGTTTAAGTTATTTACTATTCACTGTTTTACCATATGCTATGCGACCATAAGAAGATGATACAACATTTCTGATGTAATCATTAGGAATAAACGTAACATCCTCAAATATTCGACGGTGAAGATCGTTCAGATTTCGTTGTATATGCTCTATTTTTTAAATAACCCTACAGAAAATAATCAAACGACGATAAATCAAGGGATCAAGATAGCCACTCGATCCTTCCTCTTCTGTCTATTAATCGATTAGGAAGAACTGTGCTGAAATAATTAGAAATGTTTCTACCAAAATTCGGTTTTGCATTGCATTGCGGTTTTGTATATGCACCATCGAATATCTAAGGAAGCTGCGTTTATTCCTAATGATTACATCAGAAATGCTGTATCATCTTTTTATGGTCGCATAGTATATTGTCAAACGGTGAATAGTAACTTGAACAATTATTGATGAGTAACTTAAACAATTATTGTGATACTTAAACATTCTGTTGGAACTACATCTTCTCAAAGTTCTCACATACAATTAATACAAACATTTAATACAAAAGACACTTCATCTCCGAAAAAACTATATTAAATAGAAAATTAGGTTCTGCATCAATTTTTTGTATCATAAGCTCACAAAATTCAAAACGACGATTAAGATCATCATCGTTTAGCTCTTGCACAATATAAATTCTGTACGGATGAAGGTAAAAAACAACGTCAACTGCATAAGAAACATCCAAACACGTATGCAACATAAAGTAATAAAATATTAAAAAACACGTTTAGTAAGAGAATCAAATAAATATCTTTTTAGTCAAACTAAAATTTTATTTAATTACACATATATTCTAATATAAATTAAAAATAGTTTTAACAAAAAACTTAGACGAGGAAATTAATTAATATAAACATTCTAATATATATATATATATATATATATATATATATATATATATATATATATATA